>NC_136510.1:114177323-114274823 GCF_053919585.1 Euprymna scolopes
TTAATTTTTGAAATTTAATGAAAAACAAATTTATCTTTACATTAATAAAACTATGTGACTCTTTCTCATCTGTGCGTTTCTCGCCTCTATGTGACTTACATATGTTTATTTATTTTTTATGTGGGAGTCACCACTTATCAAGGCCCGAAGACCACTCGAGGATAAGGATTAATGAATGCAAGGTGTTGGTGTAGTAATTGTTAGAGGAGTAAATTGGGTAGAATTTGATCATTTATGGGGACGATTAACAGGAACTTGTTGACATTGTTGTATTCAACCAGGAAGCAGGCCAGCGGAACAGTGTTCCAATTTACTCTTTTTCAGCCCAAACAAAGCATATTGCCACTTGGATATAAGAAGTTACAATTTGGGATTATGCCTAACAGAAGACTGCAGGGAGTTGAGCAGCGAGATGTCTGTTCACATTACATTTACACTTAAGCAGATTAATACAGTCAGGAAAGCAAGAAATAGGGAGGGAATTCCAAATTCTGCCAGTCCGAGGGAAGAAACTATTAAAGTAGAAGGCTTTCTGGCATTTGGATGCCTTTTAAGGTCATATGCAAGGCCACACGAGGGCAAAGTTTTAGATGTGTATCTTTTTTTTTTTTTTTTTTTTACACAATGATCACCACTTATCAAGGCCCGGAAGCCACTCAGGGATAAGGGTTATTGCAAGTACATTACGTTAGTGAGGAGATTTGATGAAGTGTTTAATTAGGGGGGCGGTTCATTAGGAATTTGTTAACATTAGACTTGAAGACATCCAAGTTGTAGTCCAGAGGGAAGCAGGCAGACGGAACAGAGTTCCACAGGCGTGCAGTTTTAAGAAAGAAGCTTTGTTCATGAAATCCGCTTTTTGATTTAGGCACAGATATAGAGTGGGGGAAATTTTTCACAGTGGATTCAGCTAGACGGGTGTTTTTCGTGATAATGGACATGGTGTTACCTCGGATGATGGCTAGCGAGATCGTCTGGGACATCCTAGCAATCTCTTTGGGCTCATTCTTACAAGTGGCCGTCATTTGTCCGACACCTCATACGAATCGTGAAGTGTCGTGACCTGAAGTTTAGTTCGAGGTCGACTGGAAAATGAAATGGTCAGTTAGTGAGATATTTTTTTTTTTTTTCTAGTTTCAGCGAATTAAACGTATAAGATTTTCTTTTAGAAAGCACAGGTAATCTTAAACTACTCACCCGGATGAGGTCTCTTAAAGGGTCCATCAGGTGTTTGTGTGACCCCAAAAAGAAGGAACGTGAGAATGGCAGCAACGATGCCCCTAAAAATAATAAACAAGGAAAACAATAAATTACAAAGATTTCTGAAAATATGAAACAAAACTTAAAATTGTAGAATTCATTTTTTTAAATTGCCGCAGACAATGCGTGATGCCACTTGATGTAAGGAGCTGACAAGGAAAGGATATAATAAAGAAAATATAAAATGAACGTGGAATTTAACATGCTCTTTCCCCTATCGAGAGGATTACCTACATTTTTAGGGGTATTGAAAAGTGCCTCATCAAAAATTAAAATGCCTAATATATTTTGAAACGTTATATATATATATCTTGGTGGTAGGCTGAAACAATTGTATACTGCAAATAAAAAGCTATTTCTTTGGTAAATTTGGGGAAATTTTGTTCCTCTACATTTAATGTGGTTCATATAATATCAAGAATATCTTATTATAACTCTAATCTTACTCTATCGAACTATTGGAAAAGCTTGGTGTTGTTAAAAATTGAATTTGAAATTATATTAAAGTTAAAGGTTATTCAAAAGCAAAAAAGAAAAAAAAAACAAAAACAATGACTTTAACAAGGTTATCGATAATTCTCATTAAGAAAACAAAATATAGTTTTATTTAATTTTAGGTAAACAAATTACATTCAAGTCAAATAATTATCACCATCGGGTGACCTAAACTTCTGATTTCATGTTTCATAGGAAGATCATGTTTCCATGAAATCAGAAATTTAGGTCACCCGATGGTGGTAATTATTTGACTGGAACAGTAGCTTTGTTATCGTCGTGACCATGTAATTTGTTTACCTAAAATTAAATAAAAGCATATTTGATATATATCTATACTCCTATAATTTGTTTTTTTTTGGTCTATTGATATTTATATTAAAAATCTATTTTTCTATTTATTTCAAAAGAAAATACAACTTTCTTATGTATGGATCCTGGAATTACATTCACGAGCAAAAGGTCTAGCTAACTTGCATATTCTTTTAAACATTTATTTTAATTAATTCCCTACTAGTTTTTTCGGTTTTCTTATGGGATGATCATGTTTAGTTAACTATTACGTATAATTATATTCATGCAGATATTCTATGGTATTATTACCATACATTAACATGGGTACTAATTAGAGGTCACCATTTCGGTAGGCTCCCACTTCGGAGCGCCTCCGATAACAGGGAGAACTGGAGCGCTGAAATAGAAAGAAATACTGGTAAAAGAAGACATTGTCTTATAAAAATGAGGACGTGTAACGCGACTTTGTTATGAATTCATGAGGTTTTATATATCCAATATATATGTGTGTTTTCCTGAAACTCGGGTTACAAAGAAAGACAGTGCATTTTGTAAAGTCTGTATTAATGTTCAATGCTCCTCTTGGCTACCTAACGGGAGCTGAGGAGTGAGGCGTGTGTTCTGTCTCTAGTTGCCGTGGAAGTAAGGACGTTTCCTTCACTCGAATGTCCCACGTAAACCGTTCTCGCTTTTCATTGGCTGGAACCTCTGATGACGTATAGAAGAAAGGAAAGAAAAGAGAAAAGAGTAGGGAGAAAGAGAGAACTAAGGTGAGAATACAGCCTAGTCTCGTAGTAGTAGCAGCTCGCTACAATTCTACATGATTTATACTTGCGTAATATTTGCGTAAAAAGGTTATAGTAAACACAAAACTTTGTCTATATACATTTATGTATGCATATTTGTTTAAAAAATTTTGCCTACCAAATTTCTGTCAGTTTTTGGTCTACAGACAAGAAACTTAATATATAAGGAATTCAAACTCATGCAAAACTTTATATTTGGGTTTTAGAGAAATTCGGTGCAAAAGCGTGAAAATTAAAAAAAAAAAATGGAATTTGCCAGGTGAAGATCAAACGACGGCATTACAAATATGCATGTGTAACGTAATAGCTATTGGTTCATGTTTTACTTTTTAGCCTTGCAACAAACATGTCTTCATGGCTCAGGCATTAATGTCAAAAGTAAATCGTAAGCTAAACGTTTTAGTTTCGATTCTCGGTGGTGGCGCACAGGTCATTTCTTTTTTAACTTTTTAAATCATTACTATATATTGGGTCAAACATAATAATAAATACGAAATCGGCATTAATCAAAATATCATATTTAAGTGTATTTTATGAATAATAATAAATAGCTGCTAATTTGGTCAAAATTGAAAAATTGGAACTTGGTTGGCAGAAGTCGAACTAATGCGTATCATTTGCATATGTCAGTTCATTTGTAAAGCTTTGATATGCTCAGACGATAGCGAATAACACTAAATGTTTTGGTTTCGATTCTAGCTGATGGTACCCAAGTCATATATGATATTTTTTAACTTCTGAAATCATTACTATATTTTGAGTACACTATAATAATCAATAGCGAATTGGCTCTATAGTAATAAATATGTAATCTGCTTCGATTAAAATATCATATTTCAGCATATTTTATGACCAGGCAACACTGGACGGCCTGCTAGTATACACATATTTGTGTGTGTATATATATATATATATATATATATATATATATATATATAGGACAACAAGAGTATAAAATGAAGACACAAAACTATATATAGGTAGATATAGAATGGATCATTTATTGAATAATGGAATACAGGCAAGATTTGGGGGATAGAAGGGACTCTTTATGCCAGGGCATTTCGAAGCCTATTGCTTCTCATTACTCTTCTGATGAGAAGCAATAGGCTTCGAAAAGCCCTGGCATAAAGAGACCCTTCTATCCCCCAAATCTTGCCTCTATTCCATTATTAAATAAATGATCCATTCTATATCTACCTATATATAGTTTTGTGACTTCATTTCATACTCTTGTTGTCCTATTGTATAAGCTCCAATAATTATTGTTGAGCTTGGCATTATGCGGATAAATCTCCTTTTGTGGAATTGATCTTTCTCTTTTCCTTTTACATTAAGCTATATATATATATATATATATATATATATATAATGCTTTCAAATAAATATTAATCATTTTTATACCTATACTCGTGTTTCATGCTTATATAATCATTTGTGTAAGAAATGATAATTACTGCTGGTCGCAAGATTCAAATTATTTGATTCTTTTCATGCGTATAACTCAATTTTTGTATTAAATATTCATAAATTGCTACATCAAAGAAAAACGTCAAGTTGAGAAGCAAGTTAACCCAATTCTTGAAAATTTATTTCATAGCAATTTATCGGAAACAGAATTGTCACTCATTGAAAGACTTAACAACAACAAAAACTTCCCCATCCCCTATGGATAGCAATTAATTAAGCTGTAAACATTATTACATTGTTACAGAAAAAATTTCCATTTCACATTTTGATTTGGTTGTTATGTTTTACGGCATATCAACCATTTTTGGGTTATTTGATGTTGAATCCAGGAATTTAGGAAAAAAGGGTTTTATGCTTCAAGTATTTTATATCTTCCAATATTTATTCTTGTTTTTTTTTATGGTTTGTCGACTCTTTTCAGGTTATTTAATGGCGAATCCAGTCATTTTGGAAAAAGTTATTCTTCCATGAGTTCTAAATATAAATATTTATTCATTGTATTTGGTTTGATTGTTTTGTAGAAAAAAAAATGTGATTTTCATCTTCAACTTTACATAACATGATTGAGTTTTGCAAAGAGAAAGAGAAAAAAAAAGACAATAATATCAATGTTTGTTGCATTTTGGGTCAGAAAGCAAGTATATTCAAACAGCCTGATCTGGTAACACTAGATGCCTTAACACGTATTATCACTCGTGGGAGCAATTGTAACTAAGGAACAACTCCACGCCCCCCCCAGCCCCAAAATGGGGCCTCACCACCATTTTAAGGTCGTATCCAGGATCTCACATTTTTGTAATTAAGAAAAAAACAAAACGATGATCATCAGCATCTGATTAGATACATCCCAACGATGACGAAATTTAATGCATGACAATATCGTTATAGTAATGCCTCCTATTTTTTATTCTGTCCGAATGAATAAGAGGGGATTGCAAATTGCTTTGTTATGATGATTGAAATTATGCATTGATAACTTGAAAGTTTCATCTCTCTGTTGTAGATATTGACAGTGCAAATCTCAAAGAAAGAGATACATCATTGAATTCCTAGCAAAAGTAAATTGACAATAGTGAAAACAATGTAGAAAAATAGATCCAGGAGCATGAAAGGTTGCTCGTTTTAATGGTACCTCTCCTATATTCATAACTCTTCAACTTTTGGAGTTAAAAAAAATAGGAGGCTACCCTTGTACATTTTATTGATGAGGAAAAAACAAAAGTGTTTGAGCAGTTCCATCGACATTCCTTAGTAGAGGTGCATCAGGTGATTAGCAATAAACTAACTGGTTCTCAAGGAAAGAAGGTAAAACCTGGGAGGATGGACCTTCTGGAACTGCACCGGAACAACAAAAACATACTGCAGTCAATAGGGGGAAGGTCATTTTAGAAATGACAGACTCTGTTGATGTTGAAAATCTCCTGGTTGATTATAAAAAAAAAATCCCTACTTTACTCGAATAAACAATCGGGAAGGGAGGGTGACTTAATTGAGACGTTCAAGACATGATTTCTAAATATGGAACACACTTTTTTGTGTGGCATTAGAAATTTAGGTTTAACTACTTTATTAAAAACATGGAAATTGGATTATAATATTCAAATAAGAAGACTCAGTAACAAAACCAAGAGATTCAGAATCTCAATTATAAAAATAGGTTAGAATCCTTAGGTTTAAATACTTTACTACTGTCTGCCTGTGGAATATTGTTCCACTAGTGTGCTTTCCAGCTGATTATGATATGGTTGTCTTCAAGTCCAATGTAAACAAGTTCTTGTTGAGCAGTCCCTTTAAATAATTAAATTCTATCCAATTTACACCATTAGCCTGCAAACTTCCATTTTAAACATACACTAGAACTCTGGGATACGATGGCCCTCGGATACGTTTCTTCAAGTTATGATGTGGAATACGATGTTTTCCCGACCCCGTGTTACAGTATTTGCCCCGCCTTACGGTGTTATGTTATTTGATGATATACATATGTATTATATACTATACTGTATTTTGCTACTAATTTTTAATGCCTACTGTACATAAAACATCTCCTTTTGTGAATATATGCTTTCTGAACTCATTTTGTTTTGTTTACCGTATGACAATGTCTCTTGTTTTTCTCACATTTGATTATAAACCTTGCAAACCTTTTTCACTGAAAAAGTTTCTCTAAATCCGACTCATCCAAAAAATACTTCTTCCGTTACAAAACACCCCAAAGTAAAACCTTCAAACTGGTGCAAAGCACATCCCTAAAAACAGGTTACCAACATCCTATAGGTACACTCTGGCCTAGAAAAAATGCCTTAGAAGCTTTGTCAGCATTTTACGGTAGGGGCGCTTTGGCCGATTAGCAATAAACTAATCCCTTCTTAAAAAGAAAGAAAAACTTGGAGAGTGAATCTCCTAGGACTGAACAAAATTATACCTCGGTTCAACAACATCAAAGCCAGTGTTGGACTGCGTATTTAATGCTAAAAATGAAAATGTTTCAAACTGAAAACATGTACTGACGGACAGAGCCTTTTATAGGCATGCACGGACGCATAAACGAAACACTGCTGCTGATGTTTGTCAAGAAAGAAAAACCAATTAATCTTAGTAATCATGTACTCATTTATTTTTTGTTTTATTGTAAATGTGATGAGGGGAAAAATGTTGATAAAAGAATCCGAACACCAATAAATTTATTTACTTACTAGCAGGGAGACTTGAAGTTGCCCGGGATTGAATGATGATCAATGAATGTTTCACACTCCCATATTTTTATTTTCAATCAAATCGATTGATTGTCTGTTCTAATTGAGGACCCATCACAGTGCACCTGGAGGAAACTCCATATGACTCCCTGCAGTGACATAGTTCACAATACATTGTAGTCTACATTGCACTGTAGAGAATCTACCAATGATTTTATAAAATTATTTTTATATATAATGGCTTGAATTAAAATTTAAAATGTAAAAGTCAAGTAGCATGCTTCAATTTTGCTTTAAACAGAAACATTCATGTCAAATGCGCTCGGCATATCAAAGAACCTACTGTTGATTTCATATGTCTGACCTTACTGCTTGTGTGGTGATAATGGTTTTAACTTAAATTTAAAATAAAAAAGTCAAGTATCATGATGCAATTGTGCTTTAAACAGAAACATTCATTTTGAATGCATCCCTTTCATATCAAAGAACCTACTGTTTATTTAATATGTTGGGCCTTTCAGCTTGTGTGGTAATAAAACTTTCCAAACCCACTTGTGATGTTAGGCTATGTAAGGTGTTAACTTTGGTCCAAATCGTCTGTTCTTTCTTTCATTGGATTGTTTCGATTATCAATACTTATCAAAGACATTCCGATACAAAACTCATCTAAGAACACTGCCAGATGCATAATGTACATTTGTGTGAAATTTTTTAAAAATCGACCCAGTCATTTTTGAGTCCATCAGGAATTCTCTCTTTCTCTCTCTTTCTCTCTCTATCACCCCCCCCCACACAGTTTCTTTTTATTTAATAGTAAAGACAGATTCTATCTTCTCATTCTTAATAATAATATAGTCGTAAAAATATAACGATTAAAAATATGAAAACGTTTGCTAGAAACCATCAGTTGTATACAGAAATATTTGTCACGATTGGTGTCACTTGTTTTTATAAAAAAATGTCAATATGCCAACATTCAATAATTAATTTTACTCCTAAAACAAAAAAAATGTGTGTGCGTGACATTTTTTTTAATACACTTCAAAGAATATTAACAATCAAGATTTTTCCGTTCTCTTTCTTAAAACTGCAACAATGGTTATGTTTAATGCGTCTAAAATTAAGCTTCCTCCTCTTTTCACTGCCAGCACTCAGATCCTCACTTTACCCAAACTGAAGAAAACCACTGCATTGCTAAGCTTCTAGGATAAGTCTTCACTTCAGATTAGAAATGGAACACTCGCATCCAAATGGTTGCCGAGGGTGTTGTAAAAAATAGTTGGATCATCCTATCGCTCAAGAAAGTACTTCACTTCTGACGCAGTCCTCTACCTATATGTGAGCTAAATACGTCCCAAGATGGAGTACTATTGCCACATCTGGGGAGGAGCTGCCGTGCCAGTGTAAAAAGAAACGATTTCGAAATCTAGTGGACAATGCCCTTTTCTTCTCTCTTCTCCATTTTTCTCACTGAAGCGACGTTGCTAGTTTCTTTGCTCTATCCTTACATTCATAGCAGGTGCTCGACTGAGCTTCAATCTATGATTTCCCCAGCCCTGTAAAACATTCACAACAAAATATTATCTAGCTACATATAATTAACCGAAAGATGAGAATAAAGGTTACATATAACCTTATTATAAGATCAGATCAATAAGGAAAGAAAATATATTAATTTATATACATAATAATGGTCCAAGGGGTCACATGTGGTGTAATATATCTTTAAAGTTCTACCCATCCTACGGACCTAACATTACACAGAATTTCATGTCTACAGAAGTCGGTCATCAAATGTTGCTGGTGTTTCAGTTCTTATGTAAATTGTTTGCACGAAATTATTTCAACACATTCTGGTGGACGACATTAAGTAAAAAGAGAAAGAAAAAAAAAGAGAATCTGTTTTGCTTTTGTGACGCTCCCCCCCCTTTAATTACGTTTGTCTTTTTGTTTATCGATCACGTGGTACATGGCACCGACTAATACCGAAAGTCGTCATCCAATGAGTGCACACAATTTTAGAGGTTTTCACTCACCTTTTGATATTGTATCCCGTGTCAGGAGTGGCTTCCTCAAATACAGCGACGTAGACAAGAATCCCACTAAAGATAAGAAGCACAGTCAGTGTGTGAGCACGCCTGAAAAAAATAAAATAAAATAAAAAATAAATAAATAAAAATCACAAAAGAAATGAAAAGTTCTTTTGAAATGACATATCTACCCTTTTTAGGTTCCGAGCTGAAATACAATTGATACAAAATGAGGACCGTTGTTTGAATGAAAAAGTTTGGAGTGACATCTTAAGGGTTACAGGTGACGCTTGGTGGAAGGTGACGAAACCACGTAACCTCCAGGGAAAAAATTTCTGTTTCTTGACTGGCGATATTTTAAGCAGGAATCAAGTAATGTAACAGCTACTGATCAACATTTTTGATCAAGTAATATATATATATATATATGATGGATTCTCCCATCAATTTCGAAGTATGAGGGACCGTCACAACAACTAAGTTTCTAGGGAAATCCACACATATGATTTGTTTATAGTAGTGAAGGCTTTGTGTAGAACCATTAACATTTTTTGGTATTACTGCTAATCTTTGTCGGTGCAGATGACTGCCACAGGACAAAGTATACAGTAGACCACAGGTTTTTACATCAGTGTTTTCTTCTTCTAGATGCATGTCTTAAAGACTGGGGATGCATCTCTCCCAGTAAATTAAAGCACCCTCAGATACCAACCTTGAAATTTCTATGCCACAGCACAGCACATACAGCACCTAGCTTTCCCAAATAGTCATACATCTGGTATTGGGCAGGGTCAACGTTGCTTAACTTCGGTGATCTGGCGGGAACTGTGTGCCAACATGATTATGCTATATATATATATATATATATATATATATATATATATATATATATATATATATATATTCAATTATATTTCACCTTTTATCTCTACCAATCCTTTAATTTATGAAACTCAATGTAATTACAGATCATATATATATATATATCATTCAAACACTACCGTGTTTGAATAAATGGTTAAGTGGCAGTTTTAGTCATTTAGAACTGCTTTAAAGCTTCACCGTTCACTCATTTTTCGACCAAATTTCAAACAATTATTACAGTTTATAGATCACCTTCTTAGCTATATTGTGAAAAAATTTTTTTTTCAATTTTCGTTCAGTAAAACAAAAGTTATGATGAATTTACTGGTGTTCAAAATCGTAAAAATATGTAAAGAGGCGAGCAACGCTTTTTACGACTGGTTTCCATAGCAACTACGTCACTTCAGAAATTACTGTTGCTACTAATTAACTGCTGTCGCTAAAAAAAAAAGTAACAAGTGAAACAGAGAGAATGAAAGCATGAAAGGGAGATAATTGGGGTTATTTTATTGAAAGCAAACCACTGCTATACATCGTTATTATATATGTGTTTATGGGGGCAAAAAATAAGACTGAAATTAAACAAAGAAGAAGTGAATTTATTAGAAGCCTGGAAAAATCAAGGATTACAATAGAAAAATGCGAGCATGAAAAGTAATATGGTTAAGCTTAAAAATGGAAAAAGTAAAGGACTAGTTGTTAAAACTGGAAAAGAAAAGGACAAGATATTCTGGTAAAAAATATAATAAATTTATAATTTAAAATATTGCAGCATTAAGAATTAATCATATAATGTTATAAATTGAATTTATAACATTATATAAAAAAATCTTAATGCTGCAATATTTTAAGTTATAAATTTATTATATTTTTTACTAGAATATCTTGTCCTTTTCTTTTCCAGTTTTAACAACTAGTCCTTTACTTTTTCCATTTTTAAGCTTAACCATATTATTTTTCATGCTTGCATTTTTCTATTGTAAATATATATATATATATAAAATAAAATTATTATTCCACGGATTTCGGCCTTTTGGATTATTTTGGACCATCTTCCAATTACGTGATTCCCTTGGATTTTACTTGTGCGAATGGAAATTTAACTAACTTTCTTGGATTTGCATTTTTGGATTTTACCGTCATTGGATACTTAATTTTTCACCAGACTATTCATTCACGTGAAATCACCTTTTTCTTTACCCTATTCCCTCTGCTTCACTTTTTGTTATCAAGTAAGATCTTTGACTTACTTGCAGTTTCATCAAATACTTTTGCAAGCAAAATCTGATCCCGCATTTTGCTAAATCCTACCCTCTGATGAGAAGGAAAGTATTTCTTCGAAACTCTGTGGATTAAAGACTATCCACTTATCAAGTGTTTCCTTTTCAAATTAAATATGTTTTTAACTCTTTTTCAAGGTGTTTTTAACATGTTTATTAATTATTTGCTCTTATATATATATATATATATATATATATATAAGCCTGAGGAATCCTAGAGTGGATGAAACGCCGAATATTCAGTGTAGCTTAATCGCCATATATATTTTATAAATTACTACGTATTGAGCACTTTTGAAGTAAATACTTAAAGTTTACGCATAAATCTATACTTTCGTATATTAATTTTATGTGAGTAAATGAAGTAGTTTATATATATATATATATATATATATATATAATGTACACACACACACACACACACATATATTTAGACTGCTGTTCCTTAGTGTTATTTGCACAGCGATTTGGTTGATGTAACATCCAAGCTTCTTCAGGTGTATCTTGTCAAACTCAAGAATCTTTCTGTTGAAGTCAGGAATCCTTCACAAAGACCTATGGTATAGTTGATACAGTACTTAGTAAAATTCAGTTGTAACTTACACTCTTCTGAAAATTGATGGTTCAATCCTCAATGCAGCAGCACTCAAAATACGATTGCTAAATAGTTTAGGACTTCTACCAAGTATGCTACTTCCATGGATTTAATAAAGGATTTTGTTGGAAATTCCATGCAGATTTCGCATTTGACACGATCCACCTGAAGAAGATTAGATGTTCTATCGACCGAAACGTGAAAATAACTCAAGATGAGAACAGTGGTCTAAATAATATGAATTATCAAGCCTCATCTCAAATTTATATATATATACACACGTATATACACACACGCATATATATATATACACACGCATATATATGTACATATATATACACACACACACACACACGTATATGTGTGGCATAATCATATTAACACACTAATTTCCTTTAGATTACCAAAGTTAAGCAATGTTAACCCTAGTCAATACTAAATGAGTGAATATTTGGGAAGACTTTCTGCATATCCTAAAATTGATTCCAGTCGTCATAGATTTCTCCTTATCACTCGTCTCCAGTAGTTCCTGTTCAGGAGAGATATGGTTGGAGATTGTGCAACTCTTGCTTCATAACAGTCCCCAGGCGTGCACCGTTACAGGGTGTATCCAAACCATAAAACAAGACGTCCTGCATCTGAACTTTTGATTATTTTTACAAGCCATTATCTTCTCAAAAAAAGAAAAACTGAAAATAGTTTCGTATTAATTGAGTTAGTTCATTGCTCTTCCATGAATTTTGAATTGCATTTTGTTTGCCTTATCTTTTTGGAAGATCATATATCCACTAGTGATGGGACGATTCTAATTCAATTACTGATTCGGTTCGAAATTCACAATTCTGATACAATTATCGATTCAATACAGTTACTGATTTTGTTCGAAATTCCTGATTCCGATAAAATTACCGATTCCGTTCTAAATTCACAATTTCAATACAATTACCGATTCCACTCTAAATTCACAATTTCAATACAATTACTGATTCCGTTCTAAATTCACAATTTCAATACAATTACCGATTCCGTTCTAAATTCACAATTCCGATACAATATAAAATTTCCAAATAAATGGTATCAATTATGAAGAAGCACCTGTTAATTTGCGTTATCCTTATTTCGTATCACCACGTCAAGTATTAATCATTCAATCGTGAGCAGACTGTCATTTACAATGAAAATTTATTACCGCATGAAAATTCCTATACTGAATTTCGGTAACTTAGATTTTGACTACATGTGTCGTTATTAATATTTAGTATGTTAGAATAGCTTCTTTCGCTATACTTTTTGTTGTGGCTTGAAAGCGCAAGAAACAAATTAGTTAATAACGAGGCAGTTAAAACATGTATAGATTTACAGAAACCACAGAAACAACGTGCTTATCAGAGACTGTTTGTCTATTTCTTATATACTGTCTCTCTATCTGTTTTATCACAATTATTGGCATTTGTGCACGGGTGTGAAATTAAAACTTTTTTGGTTTTGAGGCGGGCTTTTGGAGAGTGCATAGCAGGGGCAGACAAGCGTGCATCAGGGGCAAAATCTATTTTTATATTATAAATTTCTTATATTTATTTTAATTCAATAAATGTGTAACAAAAATTTTCTTAATAAAAAAAAACACACACATTTCAAATTTCAGAATTTTGTGTTTGTTACAAAAAAAAAAAAAATGAAAAATCTCTAATTTGTGTTTAAAAAAAAACAAACTGTATTTTCTGTTATTATAATTTTCCTAAATCTATTTTAAAAAACATGCATTTATGTTGTGAGATTTTCGATTTTGTCCTGAAATTGAAGTTATCTGCCCCTGATATGCATTCTCTAAATGTCCCAACTGAAAACCAAAAAAGTTGGATCTTTGCACAAATGTCCAATCATTCATATTATGTTTAAGAGTCCGTCTAGTAAATAGTAATGAGACGATTCCAATATTTTTCCCCTGATTCCAATGCAATTACTGATTCCGTTCTAAATTCATGATTCTAATTCAAATATAGATTTTGATTCTTTTATTTGGGTTTAGCATTTTTTTTTAGAAATTAGATTACCATAAAAATCTATGTAATATGTACCTATATTTGCAAAGTTACAATATGTATGTGCCTGTTGATCTATAGATTTTAGTTTTACTAATTGTTTAAAATCAATAAATATGTTTCATTTTATCATTGGTATCAACAATGGTAAATTAAGTCTTAGAGAAAAATAAGCAAAACATAAACAATTAAACAAAATCGTTTTAACATCAGAAAATAGGAACAATTTTTCTGATTCTGATACCCTAAAAAAATCCCGCTTTTTCTGATTTTCGATTCTCCTCCACCTCACCCATTAATCGTCCCAACACTAACATCTACACTTCACCTCCAAAGCATTTTACTGTGAATATCTAACAATCTACGAAACAACTAGAAATAATATATGCGTGTACGGGCTAATCAGAGTACTCACCAAAAGAACGTCATCGTCCCATCGTCAAATATTTTCTTCCCTTTCCGTTTTTCGTCCTCCCAATCATGTGCTGTTGCCGTATGTATTTTATAAACATCTTCTTTTTTCCGCTCAGCTTTGACAGGAGCCATTTTCTAGATGCTCCCTAAGTATCCTGAAATCAGAGGAAAAGGAAATATGATAAGCTAAGAAAAGGAAACAAGTATGGATTATCTCCCCCTGCGATCATTGCTCCTTGAATAGAGAGGTACAAGCTGCCGCTCACACGTGAGAGACAATGGATATCTCCTGCAAGTGTGCTTGTTGTGCAGGGAGTTTATTGTAAAGTAAGAGTCGTGCAATCCTCAATTGCATCTCTCTTGAACTGTCACTGTTTTAAGTTCAGTGATCAAGAAGTCTATGATGATTGGAAGCAATGCCGGAATAAGCAGAGAGCTCCTACAGATACAGGATTAAGTATTTTCAAATAGTCACCCAGGCTGAACGTTGCTTAAATGCATTAATCTACTGAAACCACTGTATCAATGTGATTATACCTTATAGCAGGGCTTTGGGAAAAAGTGTAACATATTTCGATTAAAACTTGTTCCTATCCGTTTTTCTATCTCCTTTTCTTTCCCTTCTCTTTCTCCCTTTCTTTCTCTTCCACCTAACCCATTTATATAATAAATTACTTGAGGAAGAAGGTGGTATTTTCTATCCAAATCGATAAAGGGTGGAACGATAAAAATGTCACCCTAAAGAAAACAACACTGCAGCTTTATTTAAAAACTTTTATTGAAAAAATCAATTCAGGTAACTTGATTATGTAGACATCTATTCAATGTAGCTGCCTTCAGTCTCAATCACCGTCGATACAAGTCCGGAACTAGGAGCATGCCTTTTCCACAAGTGCCGGCCGGAGCTTGGAAAATACTCAACTTGATGGATGGCATCTCTTTGGATTTGTGGGTTGGTGCCAAGTCCTGCTGTTAAGGCCTGCTTGCATCTCACTTCAGCAAATCTAGGTATACTTTGGTGTTGATTTTCAAGCCGACTTTGAAGATGTGAGGTGGCATGATGTGGCCTTCACTTGAAATCACACCAAAGACCATAACTGTGGTCGGAAACTTCATTGAGTTGTGCCTCCAAGTGTTGAACTGTTCGGATTTGTATTTTGAGGGTGATAGCAATGATTCTGTTGTAATAACTTGAATTGCTAGAGAGCACGAGTTGTACAGCGGCGCATCTCTGATCTCGCTCGTTGAACATTGTGTCACTTTCAGACATGATAGAAGGATCCTATCGCTATTTGGATTTGTACACAACTGGCCAACTAGTAGATGGTCTTACACAAAAAAGAAAACTGGTTTTCATCAAACAGAAATGGAATCATGTCATCTTTCTGGGGCGACAATTTTATCGTTTTACCCTGCATATATAAAATGGCTGAAAAACCAATCCAATCTTAACAAAACCTGGTTCAGTTGATTT
This sequence comes from Euprymna scolopes, assembly GCF_053919585.1. Taxonomy (NCBI): domain Eukaryota; kingdom Metazoa; phylum Mollusca; class Cephalopoda; order Sepiida; family Sepiolidae; genus Euprymna; species Euprymna scolopes. The sequence goes on from NC_136510.1 coordinate 114,193,044, forward strand.
CCAAAGAATAACTGATTTTTTTTTTACGTAGCGTTAAATATTAGTCATCCAGAGCAACGCCGAGCAAGAATATAACAACCTTGTGGGTCTTTGTTTTGTAGTATTTTACTTTTAGCTGGACATACATACAAACAATTTTCAATAGAATAGATTAGTTTTATTTTTACTTGAATAGCATTTTTTGTATATAAAGAACATTTAAATTTATAAAAGACAATGCAGAGGTGTAACGGATAAATACAAACTGATGCATGTTTGAAAGTCAAACACATGTCTGATGAAGAGAAATATTACAAAACAGATCTATCATCTGATCATACTGACACAAGTAAGAACACAATATATATATATTTATACATATATTTATATAATGAGAAATTGGAAAAGCTGAGAGCAAAGTAGCTATTCCTCTTTAAATATATATAAAAGGACAGATGAACTCCTTTCGGGGTCAACGACCAACTAGCTTCATGTATGTATATATACCGAGCGGTCAAGCGATACAATTTGACTCCCTCTGCTGCCTTGTAGGGCCTGCCTCTTTTGGCAAAGGCTAAGAGATGAAAAATCCTGAAATAAAGCCAATAAAACCCCAACAGCGGAACGCAAACCACCGGCAGAGAAGGGCATTACATGTCGGGCAGGCAGCAAAGCAGGTTTTTGGTGAATCAAAGACCCAGCAGCCTGATGCAACCTGCATCGTAGAGGCTACCTGTTTCATCCTTATTGAGCCACAGTAGAAGCAATACAGGCCAAAGTGAGTGTGCATGGCTTTCGTGCAACCACAACCACTCAAAACAATTTACACAGTGCGTGGCACTCTGTCATTTTGTCTCCCTTTTCTGTTTTCTATGTATTAATTTTTCTCAACCGATCCTCATCATCACCACCCAGGTGACAAGGGCAGGTCTGGATAAGCTGGAAGCCCTTAACTCATGACTACACTCAGGCGGCGGATCTGAGATGGTCGCTCCTTGGGAACTACTCCGTGACACCAGGGCTCAGTAGCTGGAGCCATGACTGAGCTGATCTATTGAGGATCACCACAACTCACCTGCATGGGGAGACCCCTAGAAAAAGTGAGGTAAACATCGGTCATGGAAAATCTTTCTGACCAGCTTACCACGGCTGGTGGACGTCTCACCAACATGGTCAAAACAAAAACAAAAAGATAATCATTTGTGCATGAAATATCTGCACCCTTCAAGACCAACCAAACACCTCCCACCTAGAACGACGTACAGCACTCATTTGCAAGGAACTTAGTCACTTCAATATTGATGTAGCGGCTTTTAGCAAGACCAGACTACCCAAAGAATGCAACATCATAGAAACTGGAACAGGATATACCATCTTTTGGAAAGGGAAAGCCCCTGAGGAGCCGTGTATATAACGTGTTGGCTTCGAAAATCTGCTCCCAGCTTGTACAACATTGTTCCGACGGCTATTACTGAATGCGTGATGACTGCCTGCTTTCCCATCACAGATGATAGACACATCACCCTAATTTCAGTCTATGCCCAGCTATGAGTTCAACAGACGAAGTCAAAGCTGCATTTTACACCTGGCTCAACCACACCATCCAGAGAGTGCCTACCAGTGACAAGCTTGTTGTGCTGGGTGACTTTAATGCTTGAGTGAACAATGACCACCGCCTATGAGAAGGGATCATTGGCCACCATGGCATCGAGAACTTTAATGCCAATGGACAGGTCCTACTCAGTTTGTGTGTGGAATACCAACTTGTTATGACCAACACCATCTTTAAGACCCGAACAGACAAAAAACAACATAGAGACCCTCCCCCCCTTCCCCGATCCAAACACTGGCAGATTCTGGACTACATTCTAACCAGAGCCAGAGATGGAAAAAATGTTTGCATCATCCGAAACATGCCCAGAGCAAACGACTGCTGGACGGATCACAGGCTGCTGATCTCTGGACTGATGGTAACTACCCCTCAACCACCTAGAAAGATACTCAACAATGTACCACACCGACGCTATGATTGCAACAAGCTCTGTGATCCACAGTTGGCAAAAAATTTCAAGGAAGCTTGCAAACGCCACCTTGCGGAACCTGTGGGCAAGGTTACCGTAGAGCACCATTGGACCACCCTTAGAGATGCCATGACGCATACTACGGAGGAAACCATTGGCTATGCAAACAAGTCAGAACTGGTTTGAGGAGCATGACAACATCATATCTTCTCTCATCGAGGCTAAACGTCAGATATGTCTGACTATGGAGAACCAGCCCACAGCTGCCAATAAACATGCTCACAAACAAGCTGTAGCTGAGTGCCAAAAAAGAATCCAAAAAACCCAGAACACCTGGTGGCAAAGGAAAGCTGAGAAAATACACAAGTACACTGACCCGCAAAATTTCTATGCAGCAATAAAAGAAATTTTCGGCCCCATTCGGTCATCAGTGATTTAAAACCCAGATGGACCACGACCATCACTGACACTGAGGCAATTCTACTAAGATGGAGGTCCCACTTTGAGAAACTTCTCAACGACTAGGCTGTTACCCCAAACAACCTCCTGCGAGTGACCCTGCTATACCATGTCCATCACTGGATGGCATTGCCACCCTCCATCCAGGATTTTAACAAAGCCCTGAAATGCATGAGACCTGGCAAGTCCCTGGACCTGACAACATCCAACTGGAGCTACTCACACATGGTGGCCCAGAGCTGAAGAATGGTCTCATGCACCTCATACTGAAAATATGGGAGACAAAGACCCTCCCTAGTGATTTCTATGATGCAACAGTCATAACAATATTCAAAAAAGGAGATCAGAAGAACTGTAACAACTACTGGAGTATAATCACTCCTGAGCATCGCAAGCAAAATATTCGTTAGCTTTCTCCTTGACCACCTCCACCTCCTCGCAGAAGATGTTCTTCTGCACATGGCAATTACAAGAAAAGAGTCTAGAACACCAGCAGCCCATTATGTTCATCTTCTGGGACTTAAAAAAGGCTTTTGACAAAGTACTCCAACCTGCCATGTGGGCAGTCCTCACTAGATTTGGCTGCCCACCTGCCTTTATCACCCAGGTGTGTGCCCTGCAGGAATGGTGAAGAGAGTACATCACCAGGACTCCCTCACTGAGCCATTCCCAATCAATAGTGGGCTGAAACAAGGTTGTGTCCTAGCCTCAACATGTTTCTCACTTTATACGGCAGCAATGCTAAATGAGATATCACCAGAAACGTCATCAATCAATCTCCGTTTTCGCATTTTCAACCTAGCACGGCTCCGTGCCAGAACTAAGACCTCCACATGCTTAGTGCAAGAGCTGCAGTATGCTGATGACCACGCCACCCCAGGTCAGACTGTACAGGACCTTCAGTCACTAGCAGATGCATAAAATGCAGCCTACGAACATTTTGGGGTGCAGGTCAATACAGAAAAGACCAGAATACTAGTCCAACACCCACCTGGACTCCTGCTCCCTAATACCACCACTATCGTAAATGGCCAATCACTAAAGGAGGTTGACCAGTTTCCTTGCCTAGGAAGCATCATAAAATCTACTCTCACATGTAAGAAAGATGTGGAAAACAGGATCAGAGCAGTCCACTCCGCCTTTGGTCACCTCAACAGCCACATATTTAACAACCACGCACTGAAATTGGCCACTAAAATGATGGTCTTCAAGGCAGTAGTACTCTCCACTCTTCTTTATGCTTGTGAAACATGGACATTGTACAAAAGCGATACAAAAAACCAGGAACACAAGCTGCGGCAAATTTTGCATATCACTAGGGAGAGCCACATCACTAGCTTGAAAGTACTGGAAAGGACTAAAATGACCAGCGTTAACGTAACCATCATTCAACATTGCCTCCATTGGGCAGGCCACATCAGTAGGATGGATCCTTCCAGACTGCCAAAAAAAAAAACCCCAAAAAACCTTATGTTGAGCTTGCTAATGGGACTTGACCACGAGAAGCATCTAAATGGTGCTATAAAAGCCAATTAAAGCGCACCCTAGCAATGACTAACATCGATCCTTCCTTGTGGGAACAGGCTGCCAGGGACCAGACAAAATGGAGGACCCTAGCACACAAAGGTGCTATGGACTTGAGTAAAAAAAAAAAAAAACTCCCTTATAAATATTGCCCGCGACTCCCCTACAACCTTGCAAGCCATGTAAAATATAGGCATCTTAGAAAATAGGGGACAGATGATGGATCCAATACTTGAACAAGAGTGAGCACCGATGACTATATATATATATATATATATATATATATATATATATATATATATATATATTGTATTAACAATGAATCTGCATAGCTTTTCCACTATTATATCTTAATTTGCTTCAGTTTATGTCTATCCATTACACCTCTGCACTATATATTTAAATTTCTTTTATACACACACTAGACAATGTTAAAATGTACATCAATCTTTTAACATATTTTCAGCACTCTAGAGGAAGCCCAGAGATTTTCCTGTGATGTGGAAACGACGATTTGATTTTTTTTTTATTCCAACGAGGCACGATGCCACTTTGATATAGGGGGCTACTGTCGGGGACATAAGTTGCAGGGATACTATGTAGGGAGCTGAGCAGTGAGATGTCCATTCACATTACACTTGAACTTCTGCATGTCAGTACAGTTGGGAAAGCAGAATCCCGGAAGGGAATTCCAAAGTCTAGCAGTTCTGAGGAAGAAACGATTAGAGTAGAAGGATTTTTTTACACCTAGGGATCTCTACTGTGTAGAGGTGGGATTTTGCTGCTTATTGGGTTTGTCGAGGGTATTTAAAACGAGGGGGTACAAGTGCTTGTAGTTCATTGGAGCATTCACCATTAGAATACTTGTAGAACAGGCACAGGGATGCAACATTACGTCGTAGGACAGAGGTTGAAACTTAGATGACAGTTTCGAACCTATCAGGTTGGTGACTCTCTTTTGAACCCTGCCCAGAAGCAAGAGACTAGTAGCAGATGCACCAGCCCAAATATGAAAAAAGTACTCCATACATGGGCGAATGGTAGCCTTATAGAGGTATAGGATAATTTCAGAGGTAAGTAGTTTTCTAGCATGGTAGAGAGAGCCCACCTTTGCAGCAACCTTGGCAATGCTCTCAATGTATCTGTTCCAGCTCATGTTCCCTGTGAACGTTAAGCTGAGAAGTTTGAAGGAAGTACTTTCAAGTAATGTGTTTTTGGCCATTGTTATTAGTGGTAGAGAAGGTTTCTTCTAATTATTGAAGGAAACAAGCTTAGTCTTGGCAGCATTGAATGTGACCATCCATTTTTGTCCCCATTCCACCACAGATTGGAAGTCTTCCTCCAGTGTTTCTGCCATTTCCTTAGATATGTGTTCATTTGTTTTTTGTTTTATTTTAATGAAAAAACTGCAGAGAAATTTTGTCATTTTTTTGGCTATTTTGTAGCCTTTTACCTCCCTGGGATCAAAGCTAATTTCCTGAAAAAATCAGATTTGCATATTACTAGCAGACCGCCTGGCATTGCCCGGTCGTAAAATACACATAAATATTATATTTAAATTAATGAAGAATTCTCATTTAAACAGAAATACCGTAGATATTAAACGTAACATCAAATTCCTTTATATAAAAATGAAGTAAAAAAAAAAAAAAAAAAAAAAAAAAAAAAAACGAAAAAAAAATTCAACATGTGCATGCGAGTATTGTTTTTTTTAGGCCAGCTTGACACGTTCTTAAAAAAATGTTTTCATACCTACATATTCTTAACAGATCATGTGAACAATTCACGCATCTGATGACCCACATGCACCAATTTTTCAATTTTGACCCCTTAGCAGCCCTTTTTCCGGATGAAAACTGATCAAAAAGTTTTCCATGTGTTTGAATACCCTATATATCAAGTTTGTAAATAAAAAATTCGTTGAGTATATAGTTTGAGAAGTGTCCTCACACACATACATTCTCACTATTATAGATATATAGATTGTTTTACTAAAGATGGTTTAATCAACGTTTGTTTCCCTAAGTTTTTTTTTTATTTAATTTATATTTAAACGCGAGTGTGAAAATGAAACAGATAAAATAACTAACCCTACTTTCAGCTCATTCCGTATACAGGGTAGAATGATAAATTTGTCGCCCCTATTCAATGTAGCTGCCTTCAGCCTTAATCACTGCCTTGATACAGGTCTAGAAATGGGAGCATGCCTTTTCCACAAGCGCCGGCGGGAGCTTGGCAAATACTCGGCATGGCAGTGATCAGGCTGGCTTTGGTGTTGTGGGAGGTCATGTTGGTGATTTTCTTGATATATAATCAAACGAAGCAGTTCAGTGGGTTGGGGGGGGGGCAGTGAAAGAAGGGTATGAAGTTGTAGCACTCTTTCTGAAACCAAGCATGGGTATCTTTGGATTTGTGGGCTGGCGCCAAGTTCTACTGCCACACCCAGGGTCTGCCAGCAGCCACCTGATTGCACCAGGGGACACCACACTCTTCAACACATCCAGGTAGATTTTGGTTTTGACTTTTAAGCCGATTTTGAAGATGCGAGGTGGCAAGATGTGGCCGTCACTTGAAACCACACCAAAGACCATAACCATGGCCGGAAAGGGTCGTCCGATGCGTTGAGTGCTCCGGATTTGCATTTTGAGGCTGTTAGCAATTGTCCTGTTGTTATAACTTGGATAGGTAGAGAGCATGAGTTGTACAGCGGCGCATCTCTGATCACGCTTGTTACACATTATGTCACTTTCAGACATAACAGAAGGCTCCTATCGCTCTTGGGATTTGTACACCACTGGCTTACTAGTAGATGGTCTGCAACAAAAAAAACAAAAAAACAAAAAAAAAAACCTTTTTCATCAGACGGGAATGGAATCATATTGTCTTTGTTAGGGCGACACTTTTATCGTTCCACCTTGTACATTGATGAAAACTCATTCTAGACTCACACAAAAACATATCATTAGGTTAAAACTGAGTTAATCAACGTTTGTTTCCCTATGATTTTGTTTCTAGATATTTTAATCACATAAAATACATGTTAAAATATTCCAGTTTTGCGATAGAGTTACGTTTAAAGAAAAAAAAAAAAAAAAGATACGATACAAAAAAAAAAAACCCTTCCATTCTATTAGGATTACAAACTGGATTTTTAAAGGGGTCTACTCCCTTAGTCTTTGTGTTTCTTATTGATTAAAGAAGGACACCGACAGCGTGCAGAAAGCATTTGTTGTTTGTTAATATCGTTTCAGTTTAATATATATAAATAAATATATTACAAGAAACACAAAAAAATTTGGTGACAATAATAGTGAATTGTACGCAACTAATAATAATTTTGGGAAGTAAACTTATTATTACATCTAAATCACCAGAGGAAAATCGACTTTTTTATGCAATCTATCACTTTTGGTGCACTTACACTCTCTGTCTGTTTATTAAGAGCCAAAGGTAATGAAGAAAAGAAAGATTGGAATCATACCTTATATACAAAAACGAATATCACCACAGCTAGTAATATTATTTAACCTTTAGCTATGGAGAGAGAGGAAGAGAGATGTTTTTTCTTGTTTTTTATTTTTATTTTAATAAGTCAAGATATACCAAAGCCAAAAGTCGCTAGATGCTAAAAAGCCTTTTTACAAAAGCATCGCCACTTATCAAGGCCAAATGGCCACTCGAGGATAAGGGTTAAAGAGTGTACAGTAGACAATTGGACAATAAAGTAATCGTTAGTAATGGAAATTCGGTAAATTTGTTAACTTAAGTGGAACGGCTCACCAAAAACTTTTTTACGTTAGACTGAAGACAACCATATTGTAGTCAGCTGGAAAGCAGGAAAATGGAAGACAATTCCATAGGCGTGCAGTTCTAAGAAAGAAGCTTTGTTCATGGAATCTTCGTTTAGTTTTAGGCACAGATAAAGTGGGGGGGGAATAATTGATAGTGCTTTCTGCTAGACAGGTGTTTCTTGTGAAAGTTTGGGGAGGGGGAACCATAGACTGAAGCTCAGTCGAGTACTTGTCATGAAAATAACGATAAAGCAGAGACAAACTCGCAGCATCTCTGTTTGTAAAAGCCTTTTACTCTTGTGGTTTCTTCCTGTAACATGGCCGTTTTACAAAGGAAATAAATAGATAAAATTTGGGTTGATACGTTTTCTTTTTTAACAAAAGTTTTCATATCGGCACCACTTTAAAAGTCTCTCGCTGCCACATGTCCTGGAACGCGTTCCTCGTTCTTCCAACCGCATGCTGGGCACAGCAGGCCCATTCTCATCTTTGCTTTTCCCGTCCGTCTCCTTCGGCACCGACTTTGTTTCTCCGCAAGCACGTGATGCTTTTTTTCTCCTTTTTTTATTTTCTTCTCACACACACACACATCCTAATTTGCATATGTCTTTTTTTCGACTACTGCTGCTAATCTCTTCACAGCCAGCTATCCTTCGCTGCTGCTGATACTTTCCCATGCGCTCATATGTACTATGTTCCTATTTACCTGCCTCCCCACAAGGGCAAAGTTAGACACAAGGTCGGTTTTTTATTGTCGAAAATCCATCTCCCCAAAAAGGGGCACTATGGATAGGAACAAAAATAAAAATTGCCTCAATTTAGAAAGATTTCTCCTCCACTGATCGAGGTTAGAAAAGGCAAAGTGTAGTATCAGAACAGATACTACACTTTGATCCTAGCCGAAAAGATTCCAACCTCAACAGTCTGGTAGAAACTCGGTCATTTCAGCAACCTTTTATCTGTTCTGAGTAATCCTATGTGGTTCACTCTTCCAGGCCTTGTCTCTTGTCTTTCAAGCAAAGTAAGTTCACTGCTTACTGTCTGTGGCGCCCTGACTGTTTTTAATAGGTCCAAGTACTCCTCCTTTAAGAGTGCTGGCTTGACTCTTCTTACCTTCTGACCTTGTGTCACATCTTTTTGCGGTATGAAGAAATAGTGTGTGGGCGTTCTGTTTCATGCATATATCAAGCAGAATGCCCACGCACTAGTCAACTTTTAGTAGTTCCATTAATTCCAATAAGTTTCCTCCTTTTTGACAAATTATGAAGAGTTGAGCACTGAGTTGTCTTTTCACATCAGCAAGTTAGTATAAGAAAGAAAGCAGGAAGGAAACGGGGGGGGGGTATTCCAAAGTCTATGAGTCTTAACAAAATGAAACAAGCGAATACATTCCAAGAAATCAAATAAATTCTTCCAATAAAAAAACAGAGTCAAATACCATGCTGCCTCTCTGAATAGTAAAAATGGTACAGAATTGTTCTTATTTCCTTTCCCATTATCCTCTTTGAGTCCGCAGCAAATAAAAGAACAGCAACAATTGATCAAAAAAATTAAAATTTTTATAACAGCAACGTCTTTTCCACTGCTATATGGAAGTGAAACTTTGCATCTCAAAATCAGCCAAGAGAAGAAATTAGATGCGTTTGATTCCAAGTGACTTAAGATTCTAGGGATCAAATTGAGCAGTCAAGTTACCAACCAAGAAGTAAGAGATTGGACCAAACAACAGGTAGTATCATTAATAATTTGCAAATGACATCTAGGCTGGCTCAGACATACTCTAAAATTGGTTCCAGAGAGAATTGCCAACCAAGTTTTTCAATGAACCCCTGATAGAAAAAGAAGAGGAAGACCAAAAATGAACTGAAAGAGATTTGATTGTAATGGGAAGAAGCTGGAGTGACGATGTTGATCTAGCTTCGGATAGAAAATGTGTCGCAAGACGTGGGAGTTCTTAAGTCCAAGTTCAGTTTGCTCATGCTCAGAATCCGTATATTACTATTCTCAAACATTAAATATCAATAAAGGGAGGTAATTTACTGTTCATAAATGACTCGTTACCTTGTTCAGACAAATTTTTACCAGCTTTGTAAGGACATTTTGCAAGCACAAAAGAGCAAAAGTAAATTTACATGGTGATCTAGTACTTTCTCTGGAGTAATGATCTCACTGTTAGCAAAAAAAGACACAAAAAAACAAAACAAAAAACAAATTGATTCACAAGATATGAGAAAGCAAGGTGTTAAATATTTAGTATTGGTTTTTAAAAAATTCATTAATTACAATGTTTGTTTGGAATAATGATAATGACTTTCGAAAAATTGAATTTCAACTAAAAGCAATATTGTCTATTTAATTGTCATGTCGAAATTAATAACATATCCAATAATCACAAAAAATGATAAAGTACAAATAATCCTTTGAGATGAGTAATTTGTGTATTTTTTTATTTGCAAACTGTTATCCTCATCTTCATAGTTGTTGTAATTACTGGGGCTACAGTTATGAGACTCAGCATTTCTATCCCATCGTGGTTAATCACCTGAAGAAGGCCAGAGGATAAGTTGGCCGAAACATGGTCAAACAACAACAACAACAACAACTATAAAGATGAGGACAACAATCCGCAAATGAATAAATAAATAGAAAATTAATTATCAATAAAAACAGTTTTGGAAGAAAAAATACAAGATATTCTTAAATAATAATCAGACAAGTTTTTATGATAGCAAGGGAGGTAACTGCTTGAAGTCAGGGGATTTCAAAATGATAATGGCGGATTGCTGGATCGCGAAAGCAAATGTCTTATGTAATAACTAGCTGTATTATACTCGGCATTGCCTGGTCAAAACATATTGCCAAGTGGAGGGTTTAGTCACATACCATTTAATACCTTAACGTGTTATGAAAAGTGACCACATGTTGGATATAGGTTAGCAGAAAACACATCTATTTTGGTCTATGAAAATCAAACGTGAAGTAACTCTCCTAACTTAACGGGGAAATATCTCTTATAGTATCTCTACAATTATATAAATGCAACTTTGTGTGTGTGTGTGTGTATGTGTGTGTGTGTGCGTGTGTGTGTGTGCATGAGTTCATTCCTTATAGACTCCGAAATGGCTGAACAAATTTTCTTTAAAATTTACAAAATTTTAGTGTATAAGTTTGAGAGTGATCTTAGTTAAATTTTGTCTCAGAATACCCCCAATAATTACCGATAATCGAAATCATTATTTTAACTATCATCAGCAAAGCCATTTTTTCCATATCGTCGCTTAGCAACAATGATAAAACAACGAACCGTGAACATTCTACTGCGGGCAAGTTGATAGCATGTTTTTTATTTGTGCATGGCGTGGTCTGTAGGTTCAAGCTCTGCATGTAAATTCTTCTTTTTTTTCATTAACTGCAAAGAATTTTATAAGACTTGAAAATTTACGTTTTTTTTTGTTTTTTTTGCATAACATAGTCTGTAGGTTCAAACCCCGCACATGAATTTCTTAATGTTTTCTTTTTTTGTTAACTGGAAAGAAGTTCATATATTTATAAAAGAAACAGAAGATTCTCTAGAGTGCAATGTAGAATAACATATATTTTGAACTAAGTTATTGCATAGAGGCATGTGAAGCTTCCTCCCGGGCGATTTCATGGATTTCTATGACAAAATTTTGATTGATCATCATTCGATCCCGGGCAGCGTTGGGTCTCGCTGCTAGTAAATAATGAGCCTACTTTCGATTTTAAACGTAACTTTTGTTAGCTATTAATAATTGAAAACAAGTAAATTAAATATAAATTAAATTTAAAATAAATCAACTTTAATTAATATTTATAAATAGAATAATTAAAACGATTCTATTACAACAAATAATTAATAAAATCAAGTTAATTATTAAAACAGACTTTCTTTAACGTAATATGCAAATGAGGTTACTCATTGAATGTATATTTCTTTTGAATAAATAGTATATATGGAAATAAAAGTGTATATAAGTTCGTTTTTAGTATGAAAATTATTTTATGAAACAGTATACCTTTTGTATGTATTAATCAAATTGTGAATAAACAGACAAGAATACAACTTTATTATAATAGATGTTGCAATATAACTTCAACATTGCTTTTAGTTAAAATTCAATTTTTCGATTTTCGTTATTATTCTGAACAAGTACCCTAATTACATACAAGACCATTTTTTTTAATGAAAAAAAAAAGTTTTTTACAGGAAAATTTTTTAAAAGAAAATATCAGTGACTCACCTGTATTTTGTTTCTAAATTTTTTGTTTGTTTTTGAAGCTGACGGAAATCCTATAAAAAGGAGGAAAAAAAATTATATTATTTAACAATTTAGTTGGAATTAGTTTTTAACAATTGTTTATAAAAATAAAATTAATAAAAACGGTATTATTTGAATTCTTCAGATTACTGTTCGCATCTTGAGTGTTATTTGGACAACGTTTCGACGTTTTGTATCTTGCCTAACTACTAGGTAAAATTCAGCAATAAGTGACACTTTTCTGGAGTTGTAGGTTCAATTCTTGGTGCAGGTAATATGAAGAATACAACTGAAAATTGCTTAACATTTCTACTTGATCATAGCTTATGGAACCAGAGCAGGCTACTCCTGTAGATCAAATAAAGGGATCCATTCCAAATTCTGTGTAGACTTCGGAGTTTAACAAAGAGATTCCCAAAGTTGACCACATATACTTAAAGATCAAAGTGTAGTATCTGTTTTTCAGATGTTGCACTTCTATTTCTTGTTCTCGTTCGGTGGAGGATCAGTCCTTCACGACTGAGACAATTTTTTATTTTTGTACCTTTTCTCCACATTAAAAAACGACCTGGTGTCTAACTCTGTCCCGTGGGGAGGCATTGTAAATAGGTACATATACTTAAAGATCGGAGATTACTGCAGACGAAACATTGTGCAAATATCATTCACAATTAGAACAGTAGCTTGAATAATTCAAATAATAGAAATTATCAATCCTCATCAAAAAAATTCAGAAACATAAAAAAAAATGTCAGAGGTCGATCCTTGGACCGTTATTATTCCTGATATTTATAAATTACCTCCCTGATAAAATTGTGTCCAAGATGGGTATATTTGTTGATGACACTATGCTTTATAATAGACATGTGGGGAAAACGAATGTATTCATATTTAAGGCAACGGCAGACTCTTTAGGAAACAACCTGTAGTGAAATAAAGCCGAAAATGGATGGCAACATTTAACAGTACTTAGGGCCAGGATCAAAGTGTAGTATCTGTTCTGATACTACACTCCAATTTTAGTTCTCTGTTAGTGGGGGAGAAACCCTTCACAGCTGAGGCAATTTTTTATTTGTTTCCTTTCTTCACATTAAAAAACGACGTTGGTGTCTAACTCTTCCCTCGTGGGGAGGTAAAGTAAATAGGAACATTTAACACTACTAAGATTATTTTTTTAACAATTACAAAAAATTTTTGAACCATTAATTGTTATGACAAATGATGCCCTAACTCATCATTCAAACTCATCGGCTTAACATTTACAAGAAAAATTAATAGAAACATTTTTTTTTTTTTAAACTCGCGTTTACCAAGACATATCACCACTTAGACGTAAGGGGCTACTATTTGGGACCATGTCTAGAAAAGATTAACAAGATGTTGGTTTACGTTACATTTAAACTTCTGCATATTAGTGCAACCAGAGAAGGAAGTAGCAGGAAGGGAATTTCAAAGTCTAACTGTTCCAACATTGCCAAGGCTGTTGCAAAGAAAATGGGCTCCCTCTACTGTGCTAGAAAATGACACCAGAAAATATTCTACATCTTTACAAAGCCAGAATTCATGCATAGAGAATTGCTGTCATGTGTGGCCTGTTATGTAAACGCCGGGCAATGCCGAGTAGAAAGTATTTACTCAGCTTATTAGTTTATCTATCTACCTACCTACCTACCTACCTACCTACCTACCTACCTATCTATCTATCAATCTGTTTGTCTATCTGTCTACCGAATTGTTTATCTATCTAGCAGAGTAAACAACCGATTGAATTGTGGGAAACAATTAAGTTTGAGTGAGCATGCAGGTGCAGAAAGGGTCCAAGGGTAATGTTGTGACAAGTGACAAACTCTGTGACCAATCAAGTTGCACTGGAAGGTATGCAAATGGGGACCAGATCTGATGTTTCAAGGGTTCCGATTTGAATAAGCAGAATTAATTTTTGTGAATTTGTTCTTCGATGCCAAAAAGACAAGATGGGTTAAACAGACTCCTCCATAAGGGTCTGCGGTTTTCAAATGGATGCAAAGAAACCACAAGCCAAAGATCGCCATTCACTGTGACGAAATGCCTGGGAGTAAATAAAAAATATATAAAAACATACAGCGTCTTGTGTCTATCTTGCATGCGTCTTTTTTGTAATAGAACCAGCTCCACAAAGACGTCTACGAATCTCCCAGAGGCCCAGCAGAAGACAGGTATGTGGAAAAGATAACAAAGTATCAAGGACTTATGTATGATATGAAACGAAATTGGAAATTAAAAGACGTTTCAATTATACCAGTCATCATAGGAGCAACTGGGCTTATGAAAAAGAACTTTAAAAAGTACATAGCAAGCATACCCGGTGAACCAAGTGCAAGTGAAATACAAACGATTGCACTGAAAGGGACGGCTAGAATCCTGAAAAGATCTCTTGGTTGGACTCACTAAAATAGGGGTAAATGTCAGACATCTGGTTGGATGTCCCATCCCCTAGAAGAAAAAGTTTAAGAAAAATGAAAAAAAAAAAAAAGAGACAAAAGGAGCACGGCTGTTAAGACAGACACTTAGAGACTAGACGATCACGGACCGTTAAGACAGAGTTAAATAAAGAATTAAATAGACAAATAGATAAATAACATAATAAGCTCGATAAGAACAAAACCATATCATAATATATATAGCACTAGTCTCACACTCTTAGACAAAGTAAAAAAAACAAATCAACAATCTAAAAGGTCCTGCACTATCGGCCAAGCTCTAACTCTTGCCCCATTGCCACAATTTGGCATCCCTGTGCTTGATTTTTTTTTTTTTCGGTTTCAATTATAGCTGATGACACTCATATCATATATTTTTTTTTATAAATAATTTTACCAAGAATTCTTCATAAGTTTTGGTTTCGGTTATAGCTGATGACACTCAAGTCATATGGACATATTTTTTTATTTTTTAAATTACTTTATAATATATCAGAATCGATAGAAAATTGACTATAATAATATCTACGAAACCTGCATAAATTAAAATATATTTAAGTGTATTTTACGACTACTTTAATGGTATGTGCTCTGATGAAACCATAGCACTTGTGCCTCTTCGATGTAAATACTCCTGACTAACCAAACAATTAGCAAAATCCCACCCCTTCACTGTTGAGGTCCATAGATGGCAGAAAGCCTTATACTCTAATATTTTCTTCCCTTGAACTGATAGACTTTGGAATTCCCTTCGCGTTTCCTGCTTCCCTGACTGTACTAACCTGCAGAAGCTTAAATATACTGTGAACAGACATCACGCTCCTCAACTCCCTAGTCTCCTCGTAGACACGATGCCAAATAGTAGCCCCTTATTTTCAAGTGGCAATATTTCTTGTGAAAAAAAAAAAAAAAATTTAATTTGCATATTTCAATTTGGATCAATTCAGTTGTAAATGTATTTGAAAGAACTAAAGTTGCAGCTTTAAAATGTAAATATCATCGAGTCTTAATAAGAATAAAAGTTACGCATTAAAGATTTGTTTGTTGATCACAAATACCTGCAACAACGCATGGAATATTATCTGATGATGCTATGAATTTTAATTACATTTGAAGGGCCAAGATATGGAGTGTGAATGGCTGCTAGAAATAAAGGCATTCCGGCATATTTCTCAAAACGGTTGACTGTTTCATTACTTCCCCTGTTTTTTAGACGGTGATAGCTGATTTGGTGTCCCCGACGAAACATCTTCCAACAGATATTTTAGCTGAAGAAATTTATTACATTCTTAGACGAATTATTATTAGTATTTTTATCATTTTTATCATTATTATTAGTAGTATTATAATTATTATTAGTAGTATTATAATTATTATTAGTAGTAGTATAATTATTATTAGTAGTATTATAATTATTATTAGTAGTATTATAATTATTATTATTAGTAGTAGTATTATAATTGTTATTACTAGTAGTAGTAGTAGTTAACTTTTGCATTTTCATGGCAATTGCTCAACTGAGCTTCAATGTATGGTGCCCTCTCGCCAAACTTTTACAAGAAACACTCGTCTAGCTGAAAACACTATCAATAATTCCCCTCACTCTTTATCTGTGCCTAAACCTAAACGTAGATTCCATGAACAAAGTTTCTTTCTTAGAACTGCACGCATGTGGAATTGTCTTTAGTTTTCTTGCTTTCCAGCTGACTACAATATGGTTGTCTTCAAGTCCAACGTAAACAAGTTCTTGATGAACCGTTCCACTTAAGTTAACAATTTATCGAATTTCCATTACTAACTATTACTATATTGTTCAATTGACTACTGTACACTCTTTAACACTTATCCTCTAGGCCTTGATAAGTGGCGACGCCTATGTAAAAAAAAGAAAATTATTGAATAAAAATAAATTTTATGAAAATAAGTGGAACAATAAAAAAATATTATTATAATACATAATATCTGTTGGAAGATGTTTCGTCGGGGACACCAAATTTTCTATCACCATCTAGAAATCACAGGGAAAGTGATGCGATAATGAAATGTCTTGAGAAAGATGCTGGAATAGTTTCTCATCCGTATTGTCTCAAGGGAAATTTGAGCACCATTCTTATTCAGTGCAGGTGATACTATAAATAAAATTTCGAATTACTGAAGATTTCTACCCGGATGGTACGGTAAACTCGTGGATTAAATCAAGAGTTCGGCTAAACATTCTGTGCAGATTCAGAAAATTCAACAAAGATTTCAGAGTTCGACAAAATATACCTGAAGAAGGCCAGAGATGAAGATAAGACTCAAAATGATAATTGCAGTCAAGATAATCCAAATAATACGGACTAGGGGGACCTGTGGGAATTCCACATTGGACTCTTTCATCTCTTCTTCTATCTATATAATTATATTATATATATATATATATATATATATATATATATATATATATATATATATATATAATATATATATATATATATATAATATAATTATATATATATATATAATATAATATAATTATATATATATATATAATATAATATAATTATATATATATATATAATATAATTATATATATATATATATAATATAATTATATATATATATATATATAATATAATTATATATATATATATATATATAATATAATTATATATATATATATATAATATAATTATATATATATATATATATATATAATATAATTATATATATATATATAATATAATTATATATATATATATAATATAATTATATATATATATATATATAATATAATTATATATATATATATAATATAATTATATATATATATATATATATATAATATAATTATATATATATATATATATAATATAATTATATATATATATATATATAATATAATTATATATATATATATATAATATAATTATATATATATATATATATAATATAATTATATATATATATATATAATATAATTATATATATATATATATAATATAATTATATATATATATATATATATAATATAATTATATATATATATATATATAATATAATTATATATATATATATATATAATATAATTATATATATATATATATATATATATATATATATATATATATATATTTATATTTTGTGTACAGAAAGTTGTTAGTTGAGACAGGTCATTGGTACCGTCGGTTTCAAGCCCGATAATGCCAGTTTAAGGTATCCTTATCAAGCTCTCTTCAGCCAATATTCGTCTATCTTATAACCGGAAGTGTGAAGTATATATACCTCGCGAATCCACGTTCAAATCTCGTTTTGTTTAACCCCCCCCTTTTTTTTTTATCTATCTATCTATCTATCTATCTATATATATATATATATATATATATATATATATATATATATATATATATATATATATATAGACGGTACCAATGACCTGTCTCAACTAACAACTTTCTGTACACAAAATATAAAAATATAAGTACGCTCTTAAAATTTGGATTTTCCTTTTAATTGAGCACTCTGCTGGAATTCTTTTTCCAAAAAAAACTAATCATAATCGCCCCCACCAGGAATTTACGGTAAATACCAATAGCCTAGTGGTTGAGCACTATCGGGAAAGAACACCACAAAACAGGAAGTAAAGACCACCTTCTTTAAAAACAACCGGAGATGGAACAATATACCTTAAATTACTCCACTAAAAATATACCAACACCAAGTAACCAGCTGTATACTGAAAATTAGGTATTACATTATCCGATATATATATATATATATATATATATATATATATATATATATATATATATATATATAGATAGATAAAAAAAGGGGGGGGATTAAACAAAACGAGATTTGAACGTGGATTCGCGAGGTATATATACTTCACACTTCCGGTTATAAGATAGACGAATATTGGCTGAAGAGAGCTTGATAAGGATACCTTAAACGGGCCTTATTATCGGGCTTGAAACCGACGGTACCAATGATCTGTCTCAACTAACAACTTTCTGTACACAAAATATAAATACGCTCTTAAAATTTGGATTTTCCTTTTAATTGAGCACTCTGCTGGAATTCTTTTTCCAAAAAAAACTAATCATATATATATATATATATATATATATTATTATTATCATCATATAAATAAAATGAACTCATTTTTTCCCGTGTGAGTTTGACCTTAATAGGATTAAAAATCAGGACATTATATTTGTATGTAATGTCCCCACACTTCAGCACAGGATCTGAGGTGTGCTATAGGCCTACTACCCTTACAGTTCCTTGATATTCGTACATTTCTATATTTTTTTCAGTGACAGTTTACTGCCACAATCGGTTAGAATCAATGGAAGTTGTAAAATCTTTTCTCTCTATTCGATTCATACTCCACCCACGACCACTTAATACCACTGTGGATGATCAATTAATATATAAATGATCAATTAAGATATAAATGATCAATTAATATATAAATGATCAATTTAGATATAAATGATCAATTAATATAGAAATGATCAATTAATATATAGATGATCAATTAATATATAGATGATCAATTAATATATAAATGATCAATCATCATCAAAAAGTAGCAACAAAATTGTCATGTTTATTTGTATGAATTCGTTCATTGCTAAAAATAGAAAAAAACAAAACAAAATAAAAACAGCTAATATCACCTTGCTAATCCATATAAAATCTGTCATAAAAGATTTAGATGATAATCTTTTAATCCAACAAGGATTAAATCATCAGTATTCGTGCACTGAAGATTTATAAAGCAAATAATTTTGTTTTTATGTTTTACTTGCAAATTACAAAAGTCCATTTTGTTTAAAAATTACAAACAACTTTTCCAGCAACCGATCGTGATAGATAAAAACTAGTTGAATGTTCATCGTTCAAACTCACCTGTGTAACATTCACAGGCAACATGAATTGAAACAAATGCATAGAAGACATTGTCAAGGCTGCTGCTGCTGCAAAAAAGGTGGGCTCCCTCTATCGTACTAGAAAATTATTCACACCTGACGGTATTCTAAATCTCTACAAAAGCCACCACTCGCCCATACATGAAACATTGTTGCCACATTTGAACCGGTGCATCAATCACTAGTTTATCTACTAGACAGGGTCTCCAAAACGAGTTTCCAATCTAATATTTCCTGCACTGTCAATCAAGCTCCAACCCCTGGCCCATCACCGTAATGTTGCATCCCTGTGCTTGTTTTACAAGTACTTTTTTTTTTTTACAAAGGAATCACCACTCGTCAAGGCACAGAGGCCACTCGAGGATAAGGGTTAAAGAGTATACAGTGGTCAAAAGGACAATATCATAGTAATCGTTAGAAGTGCAAGTTTGGTAAATTCGATTACTTAAGGGGAACGACTCATCAAGAACTTGTTTACATCGGACTTGAAGACGGCCATGTTGTAGTCAGCTGGAAAGCAAATAAAGGGAATACTTTAATGGAATGTGCTTTGATGAACTCCTAGTACTTTTACCCCCTCGACATGAATACAACCTGACAAGCCGCAAAATTTTATCCGTTTGCTGTAGAAGTTCTTCGATGTTGCGGCGTCTTTTAATCTAATTGTTTCATAGAAATTTGGAATTCCATCCTTGTTTTCTGCTTCTCCGACTGTGTTAACTTGCAGGAGTTTAAATATAATGTGAACAAACATTTCTCCACTCAACTCCCTAACTAGATTGTGCCTGTATTCATAATTGTTCATTACGTCTTGGTGTCAATTTGCCTTGTTTGGGTTGAATATGAGTTTAAAAACAAAAAAGATGCAGATGTGATGAATCAGTTTTGGGTTGTCAATTTTCATAGGAATCAGAGATATAGCTTATTTTTGTTAAGGAATGACTAAGATCAAAAGGCACTCGAGGATAAGGATTAATGAGAGTGATGGATTGCAAAATGAATTATGAAGAATATTATGAGATGATTGAAACTGATCAATGAAATTTACAAAGTTTGGTTACTTACAAGGAGAGTTGTTTTTTTTTACTTGGGAGTCACAACTTATCAAGGCCCGAAGATCACTCGAGGATAAGGGTTAATGAATGTAAGATGGTAGTGTAGTAATTGTTAATGGTGTAAATTGGGTAGAATTTGATTATTTATGAGAACGGCTCAACAAGAACTTGTTTACGTTGGATTTGAAGGTTACTATGTTGTAGTCAAAAAGGAAGCAGGACACCGGAACAAGAAGACATACTTGTTTTAAAACGGTTGTAATTTAAACGATTAGATATAGCGAAAAACACTCTTTAAAATGATATATAAAGTAAAGGTATTATAACGAAAAGTTATTTGAAAATACATCATTTGAAATCAAAATTAGAAATTCTGTAAGAACTTTCTTGTCAACCTAATATATATTATACTATTATATAAAAAGAACTGTGTCTGTGAGGTCGTTCCCTATGGACTTTGAAACGACTAGGTCGATTTTTAAAAAATTTCACACAAATGTACCTTATGTGTCCGGGCGTGTTCTTATATAGGTTTCGTATCAGAATGCCTTGATAATTGAAAACAAACATTAAAGATGTTGACCTAAATTACCACCTAAATCATCACAAGTGCATTAGTTTTATCATCGCACAAAAACCATCTATAATATAAATCTCACCAGTCTGTTTAAATGCATGCGTGCATGCATGTATGTATGTTTGTATGTTTGCCTAAAACTTTCGACAGAGGCAACGGATTTTCAAAAAATTGGTATCATTTTGAAGTTCGACCCTTCGGACGACAAATATCGAAAAATTGGCTAAAAACATTAATTTCTTCATCCTCAACTAGCCATTTTTGTACAAGGAGGGGTCGCTTTTTTCGCTGATATTTTCGAAAGCCATCCTCTATTTTCGATTGATTAGCCTTTATTTAAACCTTTGCCACTTCCGGTTTGGCGATGGACGCAATGGCAAAGACATCATGTTTTTTTTCACTGTCTTTTTCTCCTTCGCAGGTTTGAGCCTGCCTGCCTACTACTACTTTTTTTTTTTTTTTTGCTCAACACACACCTCTAAACACCCGGACAACACCGGGCACCCAGGCTAGTATATAGATATAAAATCAAGAGTATGTTCTTTCATATGACAGGGGTGCATTCGAAATGAATGTTTCTGTTTAGAGCACAATCGAAGCATGATACTTGATTTTTGCATTTTTAACTTTGATTCTAAGTTATTATATATAAAAAAATAATTTTATAAAATCAACAGTAGGTTCTCTACAGTGCAATGTCTTATGGACTAAGTCAGTGCGAGGAGGAATGCCAAGTTTCTTCCCGGTGCACCACGGTGGATCCCCAACATGACAATCGATTTGATTGAAAAATAAGCGATTTCACCGATTTTGATGACAATAAAATGTGGAAGGGAGAAACATTTGTTAATCCTTATTGAATCCCGGGCAATCTCAGATCTCCCTGCTAATAGCATATATATATATATATATATATATATATATATATATATATATATATATATATACACACATTATATATTACTTTTTAAAAAAATTATGTTTTTGCAGACTTTATACATCTTCATTCTTTTTATCTTCTCCAAATCCTTTTTTCTTTCATTCCATATAATAAACTTTCTAACAGTTTTTTTTTTTTTTTTTGAGTAGCTTGCATTTGTTTCTGAGGAGTTGTTAAGTGGTCTTCCGCTATTCAACGAAACATGTGCAAAGCATACTTCATAAAAAAAAAAATGATGAATGTGAATTAATTATATCTTTTAGTTTTGGAATGATAGCAGAATTAGAAAATTTATAGCTATTTTCCGATGCCAAAAACGATTCTTTTACTTTTATTTGTTTAAAACTTTTTTTTTTCATGGCTCATATTATTGATGAAATAAATATTTATCGATTTTCAACGTAAAACCAAAGTCTATAGGTCATACTCATGAGCGTGTTTTTTAATTTTGTGAAAATATATGAACACTTTGCATGGGCTTTTATGTAAATCCGACCCCCTCCCCCCAAAAAAAATCTTTAAAGAAAACAAAACAAAACAAAACAAAACAAAAAACAAGACTATATTTAGAAATGTAAAAAGAATCGGAATCGATAATTGTATTTGAATTAGGAATTTAGAACAAAATCGGTAATTGTATCAGAATCATCTCATCAATATATATATATATATATATTGATATATATATATTGATATATATATATATATATATTGATATATATATATTGATATATATATATATTGATATATATATATATATATATTGATATATATATATTGATATATATATATATTGATATATATATATATATATATATATTGATATATATATATATATATTGATATATATATATATTGATATATATATATATATATATATTGATATATATATATATATATTGATATATATATATATATATATATTGATATATATATATATATATTGATATATATATATATATATATATTGATATATATATATATATATTGATATATATATATATATATATATTGATATATATATATATATATTGATATATATATATATATATATATATATATATTGATATATATATATATATATATATATATTGATATATATATATATATATATATATATATATATATATATATATATATATATATATATATATATATTGATATATATATATATATATATATATATTGATATATATATATATATATATATATATTGATATATATATATATATATATATTGATATATATATATATATATATATATATATATATATATATATATATATATATATATATATATTGATATATATATATATATATATATATATATATATATATATATATTGATATATATATATATATATATATATATTGATATATATATATATATATATATATATTGATATATATATATATATATATATTGATATATATATATATATATATGTTGATATATATATATATATATATATATATATATATATATATATATATATATATATATATATATATATATTAGTGTTGAGACGATTAATCGGAACGGAGAATCGAAAAGAATCAAAATTTTTGGGTACCGGAATCGGTATTAGAAAAATTAGTGCATATTTTCCGATGCCAAAAACGATTCCTGTAATTATTCACTTTTTTAGTTTTATTTTGTTTAAAACTTAATTTTCTATTGCTGATATTACAGATAAACGGATAAATTTTTATTGGTTTCAAAATGTTAGTAAAATTTTAAATCCATGGATAACTTCCAAATTGTACGTTTTATGTTTTCAAAAATATATGCACATAAAACATGTTTTTTTTTAAACGGAAATCTGAAAATAAAATAAAAACTAAAACTTTATAACTACATATTAATATATTTTAAGAGAATCGGAATCAGAATCAGTAACTGTATCGGAATCGGGAAAAATATTGGAATTGTCCTATCACTAATATCTATCTATATAATCATAGAGCAAATCGTTGTATCTTGTATATCGAGCAATTCTTATTTAGGTGGGATAATACTTATAGAATATATATATATTAGTGTATTTAGGCAGCATTCCTTCATTCAGGCAAACATTATTAAAAACAACAGAGATACCTTGCTTAATGATTCTTTTTTTCATTTTTTCGATCTTTCGTAAGATTTTTTAACTTCAAGATGGAAGGTATTTACAAATGTTCCATGGTTCACACGAGCGCTTTCGATTCTTTCTTGAATCATCATTAGGTGGAGATAAAATATTAAAAATAGAAGTGAAATATATAGTTACGAATGATAAAACAGAGTCAATGAAAAGTCGATTAAAATATACATTTACGAGTGATAAAAAACTCGATTAAAAATTAAAAATCTTGAAGTTAAAAAAAATCTTACGAAAGATCGAAAAAATGAAAAAAAGAATCATTAAGCAAGGTATCTCTGTTGTTTTTAATAATGTTTGCCTGAAACTAGTTTCAAAGTAAATATTTAAAGAGAGTATATGTTCATAATTATATCTAGTAGATAACTGTTCACAGAAATAAGGTTAGAATACTCTTAAAATGTTCAAACGTTCATATAATGTAAAAAAAAAAAAAACAAAAAAACAAAACAAAACGATATTACATAAAACATTACAAAAAAAAAAAAAAAGAAAGATTCTGTCAATGAGAAATGTACAAAGGATCCCAAACTTACATACCTCTCGAACCATCTTATTTTGATGAGCAGAAAACTTTCAATATTAAAATCAAGAAAAATATTCCACACAGAAAACTGCTTAACGATTTTCAACACTGATAAATGTCCTAAAAGTTCATATGAAACATCCGAGTAGATTCTTACATGAAAAAGTTAGGCTTTGGAACAATTTCTTTTGGAAAGTGAAAACACGAGGTTCCACAGTTGACAAAAGAAGTGAGCTGTAAACGTTATCTCTCTACAAACAACTGCCTACCTTCCAACGAGTATACCTACCTACCTACCCAATAATTAGCTTACCCCTAGACCATATCTACTTACATGATTTTTAAAAGTGAGATTTGGTCTCAATGCAAAACAAGTACCGGAGAAAAGAAAGAAAAGAAAGAAACAACGCAATGTGGCGAGGACATAATTACTATTGACAAGATTGTTGTTCTGAAAGCACAAGAACACAGCGTGTCAACGGGACTTTACTTCGACTGTGCGCGCTAAAAATAACCCGCGCTGCCAGCAATGGGAGGCGGGAGAAGTCCCGTATCAAATTTAGGTAAAGTTCAGCATATTTCTAAGCAGATTCGATTTCACCCATACGTACAAAGTCGATGACACAACCCATTTCTGAACCCCGTCTCCTCCCCGGAAAAGGTTGTTTCACCAGCAGCACTCTGGAGGTTTCCTCAGTTTTATTTTTGAGTTCTTAATTTAAAAAATGCTGTAAAGTGGCTACTGTGAAGTAGCTATTGTCGTGAATTAAGGACGTAAGAGTTTTGTGTTCGAATTCTGTCTGCTCAATAGCACCACTTTCGTCATAAATGTTGGCAACCTTCATGTGATTGCTTTGTAGGAGCATGCTCACTTATGACAACCCATTTCTGAACCCTGTCTTTCCCCAGAAGAGGTTGTTTCACCAGTAGCACTCTGGAGGTTTCCTCATTTTTATGTAATGGATTAAATACTAGGTAAATTCAGTTCTAAGTGAAACACTTCTGTGTAACGAGTCGCTACTTTTTAACAGTGTCGTTACACTTCAAACCTCTCGGACCCACACGCTGTCTAGTACCGTCGCAAAGGAACAAATAAATAAAAACAGGAAAGAAATAAAAATATGAATTTGCATTTTTTTTCAAATGCAAATGAAATGCATTTATTCGTGGTTACTCCAAAACAATGCACTTCACTATCTTGCAAAAGTCCTTTTGTGCACGAGGGTAGCATGCTCTCGTTCCTTCAGCCATGACTGGGTAGAAGTGTTAATGTAACAGGGACATTACGCTTGAACCGTGTTCATTACAGTTCAAACATCTCTCGGAACCCCACGTCGTTTGGCACAAAGGAGCAAACAAAATAAAATAAATAAATCTGACCCAGCTTTTCTTTTTTAACACAAGTCGTTTATTACCATTTTTTATTCTCTCTCGTCTGCTTAAAAGTTTCTTGCTTCTGCTCCACTACATGCTGGTCACAGACAGCCATTTCTCATACGTCCATTTTTTTTTTTTTGACTGCACTTTTTCTTCTTCCCGTGGTGTCTTTTTTTTTTTTTTTTTTTAATCTTTCTTCACATGCCAACTTGCACATGTTTCCTAATTTGCATTTTTTTTTCCTTACTCCCCAACACCTCTCATCATCTCTCATAGACTCCCTTTTTTTTTACATGGATATCACCACTTATCAAGGCCCAGAAGCCACTCGGGGATAAGGCTTATTGAGTGTACAGTAATCAATGGGATAGTATCGTAGTAATCGTTAGTATTGGAGATTTGATAAAGTGTCGTACTTAAAGGGGGCAGTTCATCAGGAATTTGTTTATGTTGGACTTGAAGACATTCAAGTTGTAGTCAGGTGGGAAACAGGCAAACGGAAGAGAATTCCACAGGCGTGCACTTCTAAGAAAGAAGCTTTGTTCATGGAATCTATGTTTTGATTTAGGCATAGATAAAGAGTGGGGAAAATTATTGACAGTGGTTTCAGCTAGACGGGTGTTTATCGTGAAAGATTGGTGAGGGGGAGGACCAGAGATTGGAGCTCAGACGAGCACTTGCCATGGAAGTAACGATAAAACAAAGACAAGGCTCACAACGTCTCTCCTGTGGGAGACAGGTTGCAGGGAAGAGAAAAGGGTATCCCCCACTAAGCTACGAAGTCTATTTTGTACTCTGTCAAGGCAGAATAGGCTGTTTTTAGCAGCTCCTGCCCAGATGTGGCAGCAGTACTCCATATACTCCTTGCATATATTTTTTTTTTCTTACGGCTGCAGCTGATATTTTCCTTTGTGCTCATACGTGCTCCATTACACTAATTCATCCACACTTGTATTTTTAGTGTTGCCCACACTGAGGATTGAACCATCAATCTCCAGAAGAGTGTAACTTTACAACTAAATTTTACCAAATACTTTATCCATCATGCCATGGGCCTTGCAGACAATTCTCATATGAATTATAAGTTTGGTTTGGTTGTTTTACGGCATATCAACCCTTTTCGGGTTATTTAATGCCGAATCCAGTTAATTTATAAATAGTATTCATGTTGCATCCAGTTATTTTGTAGAAGGTTTTTATTTTTCAAGTTTTTTGTATCTTCAATCGCTAGTTTGTAGTGTTTGGTTATAGATTTTAGTTTTACTGGTAGTTTAAACATCAATAAATATTCATCATTTCATCATTAATATGAAACATGGAAAATTAAGTTTTAAGCAAAAACAAACAAACCAATTAAAACAACCGTTCTTAGCATCGGAAAATAGGTATAAACTTTCCGATTCTGCTACCAATTCTAATAGCCGCAAAAGTGGTTGTTTTATAGTGGATTTTATTGTTTTTGTTTCCTGTCCTGCAGAACATGAATGAGTTTTTCAATGGCAGAGGAAAAAGAGTTACAGTATTAATGTTTGGTACATTTTAAGTTGGGAAACCAGTCAGGGAGTGGGGGGGGTAGAAAGGGGAAGGGGAAATGGAAAGAAGAAAAAAGGAGAAAAGGAGGCTTGTTGTTGTTGTTGTTTTTGGTTTTGCAGAACATAATTAAGTTTTGCAAAAGGAAGTAGAAAAACAAAGGTTCATTTCGTCTCAGGAAGCCAATATCTTCAGACAGCCTAATCTGGTAGTACCAGATCCCGTTCAACAGCAGACATCCTAACTGTAATCTCAGAACGTATATACCAGTCACTGGACAAAGGGGGGAGGGTAGAGCGGTAACTCTAGATATATCTAAGGCTTTTGACAAGGTATGGCATGAGGGTCTTCTCAGGAAAATCAGATCATATGGTATCACTGGAAGAATACATGACATAATCAAATCCTTCTTAGATAAGAGAAAAATCCAGGTTGTCCTCGACAGTCGTACATCTAAACAAGACGATATAAATGTGGGAGTGCCTCAGGGGTCTATCCTGGGACCTCTGTTATTCCTAATATTCATAAATTACCTCCCTGACAAAATTGCCTGTGAGATGGGTATATATGCTGACGACACCACACTCTATAACAGACATGACAGGAAAACAAATGAACACACATCTAAAGAAATGGCAGAAGCACTAGAGGATGACCTCCAATCTGTAGTGGAATGGAGACATAAATGGATGGTCACATTCAATGCTGCCAAGACTAAACTGGTTTCCTTCAATAATTACAAGAAACCTTCTCTACCACCAATAGCAATGGCCAATGACTCTTTATCTGAAAGCACATCCTTTAAACTCCTCGGCCTAACGCTCTCAGGAAACATGAGTTGGAACAATTACATCGAGAGTATCGCCAGGACCGCTGCGAAGAAGGTAGGTTCTCTCTACCATGCTAGAAAGCTACTAACGCCCGAAAGTATCCTATACCTCTATAAGGCCACCATTCGCCCATGTATGGAGTATTGTTGTCATATTTGGGCTAGTGCATCTACCACTAGTCTCTCGCTCCTAGATAAGGTTAAAAAAAGAGTCGCCAACCTGATAGATCCTGAACTGGCATCTAAACTTCAGCCTTTGTCCCATCGACGAAATGTTGCATCCCTCTGTCTGTTCTACAAGTACTTTAACGGTGAATGCTCTGACGAACTACAAGCACTTGTGCCCCCTCGACGTAAATACCCCTGACAAGCAGCTAAATCCCACCTCTTCACAGTAGAGATCCCTAGATGTAAGAGAGCCTTCTACTCCAGTAGTTTCTTCCCCAGGACAGCTAGACTTTGGAATTCCCTGCCGGGTCCCTGCTTCCCCAACTGTGCTGACATGCAGAAGTTCAAGTGCAACGTGAACCGACATCTTGCTGCTCAACTCCCTACACAGTACCCCTAATGCCTATGTCCCTGATAGTAGCCCCCCTACAACAAAGTGGTAATATGCCTTGTTTGGGGTGAAAATGTAATTAAAAAAAACAAAAAAAAAAGCTTTAAATAGAAAGATTCCAAAGTTCGACAAGATACACCTGAAGAAGATCGGAGGTTACATCGACCGAAACGTTGTGTGAATAACACATAAGATGTGAACAGTAGTCCGAATAATTGAAATAATACAGCTTTTATAGTCTGCACTTGATGAACATACAACACACACAGGTGTAAAAAATAAATACAAGAATAGACAAGTAAATGATAAGATAGTAATGACTCACTGTCCCTTGCACCCCCCCCTCCATCAATTTGACTGATAAACACAAAGGATACGTGATTGAGTGTTGTTCTAATGGGCATTTAAAACAAAAAAATTTGGACCCAAGGGTGGGGATGAGAAAATACCCGGAGGGTGGGGGGCAGAAAAGAAAGAAAAAGGGTTAGAAATAGAGAAAAAGTTAGTAAGAATGAAAAAGAAATCTATATAAATAAAACAACAGACGTATCTATGTGCGTTTTTATAAATATTTAACCGATAAACTCTTAAACTACTGGTCGCATAACACTGAAATTAACAAGAAATCGTAATCATACTAAGAATAGTTTATAACGAGTAAAATCTTTGTATTAATAAATAATATATCGGCAAGTTGAAATGCAAAATGTTCATTTCAAGTTGTCGACATGTTTTTATTACCTTTGCATATGTGCAAATTCGTTCATAGCATGAAGTGATTTAATTTTAAATCTTTCTTATATATCTCTCGATAGCTCAAACGGTAGGGAACGCAACTGGAGCGCTAAATGTTTTGGTTTCGATTCTAGCTGATGGCACCCAAGTCAATTTTTATTTTACTTTTGAAATTAGTACTATACATTAGGTACAATATAATATTCAATAAAGAATTGGCTCTGTAATAATAAATACGACATTTGCATGAATTTAAATATATTTATTATTTATTCATTTTACGACTGCTATATTTTTTATATTTAAAACCGTTTAATGTCAGTCTTGTTCTAACTTAAAACTCGATACTACTTACGTTTCAAAGTCAATAAACGCTTTAAAATAAGTTAAAACACGATAGACTCATCCAGGTAGATAGAAGAGTAACTCATCTTGCGTTTGATAACATTTATTATATAGTTTTCATTTTGTTTTTTCACACTAAAAATGCTCATAATTTAACTCCCTTTGCAACTCCCACCCCCACCTAATTCAACCAATCTGCAGCAGTCACCATAACGAACTATTTTCTCTT
The DNA here is from genome assembly GCF_053919585.1 of Euprymna scolopes. Classification (NCBI taxonomy): domain Eukaryota; kingdom Metazoa; phylum Mollusca; class Cephalopoda; order Sepiida; family Sepiolidae; genus Euprymna; species Euprymna scolopes. The sequence continues at coordinate 114,223,316 of NC_136510.1, forward strand.
GTGAATTAATGCCCTCTTGCTGACTGATGCAGCCACGCACTGACCAGTCGGCTACTCGGGCGCATCAACTAATTAACCCTGTCAGACCATCAAAGAAGACAAACCTCTCTCCTTTCATTCTTAGTTCACTGAATCCCTCCAAGCTGTGACTGCTTCACTGAAAACCTCCACTGGATAACCTGGGGACACTTCAAGTTTCTGTAGCCAAGAACTTTCTACCCCTTTTCTTTCTTTCACCTTGGACACAGTTCTTCTTTTAAAATAAATTCTTTTGTTGTTTTGTTTAAAAAGATGTGTTGGTTAATCGTTCTGTGCCTTTGTGTTGCAAATTAATCCTTTATTAGGGGTTTTGTGTACCCACGCATAAAATCTCCCTAAAACTCTAAATCGAGCTAAAAAGGTGACCGAACGGTCACATTTTTTTCTGGCCAACCAAATAGAGATGTACCGATGTGAAGAAGCGGGTGGGGGGAAGTAGAGTTTGGTGGTTCTAATCTTATCTATAAGGATTTATGTTAACACACCTTTTTTTCTTCTTTTTCTCTCAACTGCTAATTGGCTTGTGAGTTCACTATTTTCTTATGTACAGTATAATCACATTGACACACCAGTTCCCATTAGATGCAATGGTTAAGCAATGCTGAGCCTGGTCAGTACCAGATTGGCACTGTATGTAGGAGGACGTCGACAACTGCAAAAACCTAACGTTGTCATCTCCACTGATCAGAATATACATGCGACTGGGTACTGCTTGTGGACTTGAAATCCCTTCACACTTCCTCCTTTGGAGAAAGGCAGTTCAACACTATTTTATCGAGATTGTGTCCTCTTGCTTTCTATAACTGCCCCTCCTCCCTTCCCAAGCCATTCCTTTTTATCTTGCTATTGTCGCTATGACACACGAAACTTGTTGCCACTTCCTCTTTTCCCACAAATGAAATTCCATGGTCCACTTCTATCTCGTTTATTCAAGCCACATTATCACCTGATCTTAATGAGTTTTTCACATGGAGAAAGAAGCAACCTTAGTAGAAGCCAGTGCTGGCCAATGATGCTGACATAAATAGAGCTGAGAAGGGAAAACATAACAAAATACCAAAGTCTTATGTACAACATGAAAAGAAGCTGGAATCTTTTCAGTAATTATAAGAACAACAGGACTCATGAAAGCGATAAATATTATGCCTAAAACTTGAGAATGTCCTGTGGTCTGGTGGTAAAACGCTAGGCTACTTATCGAGTGGTGACGAGTTCAATCCTTATCAAAAAGTTCAGCCATGCTGATGACAAGGGATACTTAGAAATATGCATGTCCATGGATAACTTTTATGCACGTAAAATATATTTAATAGATTTTTCAATAAAGACATTCAAATGTTTAATATATATAATTCAGGTTTGAGACGTTCAAAAGTACCTATTTACAATGCCTCCCCACGGGACAGAGTTAGACACCAGGGTCGTTTTTTAACGTGGAGAAAAGGTACAAAAATAAAAATTGTCTCAGTCGTGAAGGATTTCTCCTCCACTGAAAGAGAACAAGAAATGGAAGTGCCGCATCTGAAGAACAGATACTACACTTTGATCTTGTCCCAAAGGCCAAAAGTAGGGACTAATGAATACAACGAGGTTGTTAAATAGTGCTCAATAACAAGAGCAAAATATTTTTTTATTTTTATTTGAGGGTAAACAGTTACATTTGGTCGCTACAAACAGCCATCTATTTAAGTCAATAAAACTTCATCAGGCGACCCTGAACCATTCGACGTCAGGGAAAAAAAAAAATGAATCTTTTTCTTTTTTTTTTCTATGGCATCGAATGTTTCAAGGTCGCCTGACGAATTCTCATTGACTGAAATAGATAGCTGTTTATAGTGACCAAATGTAACTGTTTACCCTCGAATAAATAATAATAATAATATATATATATATATATATATATATATATATATATATATATATATATAAATATAAAAGCGAAAATGTGTGTATGTATGTATGTTCGCTTTTTGTGTATGTCTATAAAATGCTTTTTTCAGAGAAGCGGTCGGTCGGCTCACAACTTCTTAAAACATTTTATATCACATATAAATCATAATATCTACGAGTTAACAATGGAGGTCGCCTCTCTATTTAATTTGCTCGAATTTGAAAAGATAAATATTCAAAATTTTTCGCTCGCCGTATGTGGATTAGGCTTTTTCGTATAATAAAAGCAACACTAATTCTGGTGGTATTTTTTTCCAGTCACGATTGCTAGAAATGTCCGAAAGCAATCAGCTTTGATCAATATGGAAATTTTCCTTATATCAGACAATTGCTATTCAATTTGGGCAATCCCCTTGTTATGGGGAGCTGCCCCCCCCCCAATATCTTGGAAAATAAAAATAAAGAAAGCGTTCCCGCAGTAACTAAAATACTATCCAGCAGTCAAAATTGACCTCATTAAAATGTGCACCTGCCAATTCTAAGTAATTGAATAAATTCAAACGTGTTTCCGTTAGTATGTCGCGGTGGCCCAGTGGTTAACGTCGCACGTTTTTTTTTCACACTTTAATTTCCAACTTTGCCTCAAGGGTTTGGGTTTGATTCTCATGCTCATCTACCAAAATTTTAATTTTTATTTCACCCCCCCCCCATGGAGTTTTGATTAACCCAAAACCACACACACCTCCAAACACCCGGGCAACGCCAAGTACCCCCCCCCCGCTAGTATCTTCTTCTATATATATATATATAAAAGGCAAAATGTGTGTGACCATTTCATGTATGTCTCGCAAAGGCTTTTCTCGCACACGCTCCCGGGGGGGGGGGGTACTATTGCTTAGAACTGTTTATATAGGCCGTAGATAATATGTAGGATTTGAGAACGCATGTAGCGTCTAGATTTATTGACGTCGATTTTTACAAAATTATTGCTATTTTGGCTTCTCGCGTGTTGATTGGGGTTTTTAGTATAAATAAAGTGAAACTAAACTCAAACGGATGTATTCTCGGCATTGTGCCGGGAAAAACGTCCAGAAGCAATCATCTTTGATCAATCTTGTATATCAGACAGTTGCTATTCAATCTGGACAATTGGGAGCCGCTTTCCCCCTCCCAACATCTGTTGGGGGGAAAAAAGCAGTCAAATTTCAGTAAACAAACCCAAACGCTGCGTGACTTCTATTTGACCTTCTTAATTAGGTCAAATGGAAGCAGCAGACTTAACTTTTATTGCGCAAGCTGTTTTTAAATAAATCCAAGCCTGTCTATGTTCTATGCTGCAGTAGCCCAATGGCTAACGTCGCACGTTTTTTTTTTTTTGTTTTTTTACACATTAATTTCCAACTCAAGGGTATGGGTTCCATCCTCATACTCACCTAACAAAACTTTTTTTTTAATTATTTAACACCCCCCCCCTCCCGGAGTTTTGATTTACCTCAAGACACCCGGGCATCGCTGGGTACCCCCCGCTAGTATATATATATATATATAAAAGCGAAAATGTGTGCATGTATGTATGTGTGTGTGTTTGTATGTATCACAAAAACTTTCGACAGAGGCGACGGATTTTCACGAGATTGGTATCATTTTGAAGCCAGACATCTTGGACGACAAATATCGAAAAATTGGCCAAAAACATTAATTCTTTCATCCTAAACTGGACCCTTTTCTACAAGGGGGGGGTGCCGAAAAAATCGTTCCTTTATTTTCTCTCCTCCTGCTACTACGATAATGACGTCATATTTGACCTAGAAAACATTGACGTTAGTTCAAACCACCTGCAAGTGTTTTTAAAGGTTTAATTTTATCCGTTCTGAATTGTATGTCTCTTTGACGTAGGGGTAACGTGTCAGACTTTTTTTCTCGCCTTAGTCTCAATGCTTCGGGTTCGAGCCTACCTTCCTACCTAAACTTTATTTTCCTCTTTTACACCTTTTTTTTCCTTTTTGCTCTGTTTTTTTTTTTTTAACATCGTGTTTTTTTTATAATATTAAAACAGGGTCACCCTCTCCTACAACACACCTCAACACCTGGGTAACGCCGAGTACCCCCGCTAGTATATATATATATATATATATATATATATATATATATATATATATATATATAAGGAGACTCTTTTTCTTCTCACAAATTCTACTTAGGATTTATCTACATTGGCTGAGACTCAAAAGACTTTATTCACGCCAGCTAATATACAAAAAGTTTGTTTTTATAATCTTTGCTTCAAAAATTATCGTCTTATGGAGAGAGAGAGAGAGAGAGAGAGAGAGAGAGAGAGAGAGAGAGAGAGAGAGAGAGAGATTCTGTATGCTTCACACGAACGTTCATCATAAAATATATTTTTAATCTTCCAAGCTAAATGTTATTGTGATGAGAAATTTGTAAAGTTGAAGTATTTGCGGTTCACTTCATCAATTGCACACGTGTTGTAAATATTTAATTCTCTGCACATGTGTCAGCCATTGTTTGTGTCAGAAAAGAAAAAGAAACTGAAAACAATTTGTTATAAAATTCATGTTCGTTTACAGTTCGTCATGTATATAAGAAACGCTAAAAAACATAAATAACACACACACACACACACACACACACACACACACACACACACACACACACACACACACACACACACACACACACAACGAAAATTATGGAAATACTATTCCGACTTGATGCAGAGAAAAGGAATAAACAAAATTATATGTTCAACCTATGGTTTTTATTTCAAGACTTCTTTAGGATGATTAATTTGAAGAAAATAAAATATCAAGTACAAAATTTGAAGATATACTCATTGTGTTTATAGTGTGAAAATGAAGTCTGTTCTATTTCAGAACGAAAATAGCCGTTAGCATTTAACGTGTATATAGCGATTATATGATGCTAAACATTTCTCAGTTACTCCATGCCACAACGCTACATACAGTTTGAATGCTAACGGCGAAAAAGGGAGAGAGGGAATGATAAAATGATATTTCAAACTATAGAGGAGAAAATTAGGAGGAAAGAGAAAGAAGTCAGGGAGAAAATGAAATCAGGGAGAGAAAGAAGAAAGAGGGAGGGAAGAGGGAAGAGAGAAAAAGAGGGAGAAGGAGAAGGAAAGAGGGAGAGAAAGCAAGAAAGAAAGCGGGAGAGAAAGAAAGAAAGAAAGCGGGAGAGAAAGAAAGAAAGAGGGAGAGAAAGAAAGAGAGAGAGAGAAAGAAAAAAGAAAGAGAGAAAGAGAAAGATATAGGGAATGATTAAATGATATTTCAAATTAAAGTGTGCTCAACAACCCAACAGACAAATCCCCTCATCAAGATGTGTGGTCGCATCTAAATAATCCGCCAATATCAACAACTTCAGATAGGCTGATGAGGATTAGTGTACATCTAACAGATTAACACAGTTTTAATAATCCGCAAATAACTAATAATCCTTCCAAGTAGAAAAAAAAGAAAGAAAAAACTGGGGTCATTGCTGATTAAATAGTGCAATTTGTTTATCTATAAAAAAAGTCAGAAAAAAATTACAAATAGAAAAATAGAACCACTCGAAGAGTAAAAATTACCACTAATACTTTATTTCCCACCATGTTTATTTACTATAGCCTAACATATACTAATAGGTCAACCCCGAGAGTATGTTAAGTGGGATATATAGCCAACAGAAAAAACAAACAACTTATTTTTCTCTTTTAAAAACTTATTGGCATTTTTAAAATCATTTCTATTCTTTTTTAAACAATCTAATCAGAAGTTTCATTATAACGTTTAAAACAACTTTATTGAATCATCTTTGTTAATGTGTTAAAAAAAAAAAGGAATGGAAAAGAGAAGAATATTAGTAATGAAAAACACTCAACTAGCTACAACCACTATATATGATTTCCCCCATTCTCAATGCAGATTCCATGAACAAAGCTTTCCCAAAACTGCCCACCTGTGGAACACGGTTTTGCTGACCTGCTTTCCGGTTGAATACAACACGGTAGCTTTCAAATCCAATGTAAACAAATTCTTGTTGAGCTGTCCCATAAATAATCAAAATATACCCAATTTACACCATTAATGATTACTACAATACCACCTTACAGTCATTAATCCTTATTCTCGAGTGGATTTCGGGCCTTGATAAGTGGTGACTCCCAAGTAAAAAAAAATGTCCACAAATACAGATAAAGACAAAAATGTTGAAATTCTGTGCGGTGTTAAATGAATGTCCTGTTAGTTGGGAAGAGAAAAATGTTCGTTTCTGAAGGAGGAATAAATTAATGTCCTGTTTGAAAAAAAAAACAACGTGCTCATTTATAAAAAATGTGTACGGTACACTGGTGTTGAAGTCAGGGCCATGTATGTGTGCGGAGATGTTACTTACAAATAGACTATTGCAATCTCAATAAATACTGGAAGACTAAGCTTTACGGTGTCAATCGACATCCGCTACTCGTACTGGACTGGTGTCTGAAGTGTGGTGTCTGCTCAGATGCTGCACTCATATTAATTGCCCTTAGTTAATGGAGGGGAGAAACCCTTCTATACTAAGGCAATTTTATTTTTGCAGAATCCCCTTTTGAGGGGGGATGGTTATCTTCCACATTAAACTGACCTTGTGTCACATTTTATTTTGTAGAAAATAAATAAATAACCAGTCTATATCTGGTGGGCCAACCTAGGTCATTTGTCAGCTACAAAAAACCCACCTATTGTATGCTTTGTAATACAAGTGTAACGTGAACCGACATCTTGCTGCTAAAATCCCTACATAGTACCCCAGTAGTTGTTGCCCCTGATAGTAGCCGCCTACACCAAAGTGGCAATGTGCCTTGTTTGGGGTGAAAATGTAATAAAAAAAACAAACAAACAAAAAAAAACGTTACTTTATTTTGGCTTTCTGTTTTTCTTTGTAACCCTTTATGTTGGATTTCGAACATACAAAGGTGACTCAAATTTAAAACACCATCCAGCATTTAAAAGAACTCACAATGGAAAGCTGAATTAAACCAAGCAAGTGTTCAGAAAACACTGATGAAAGGAAAAAGGAACTTGCAAAAACCAAATGAGTGTGTAGACATAAAAGTTTAAATTGCAAACTCATGGAAAGTAAGAATATGCTTTTCTTCTGACAACTGGGCGCACCCATAAATACAAAAGAAAGAGAATACAAATTATTTGTGTTTTTTTTCCGTCATTAAATAAGTCTGTCAACAAACTTTTTTTTGGTTTACTAAAAAAAAAAATTTTTTTTTAAAAGTACAGTTTTCGGCTTTTTTGTCACGGTCAACATCTTTTCTGTTCTATTGAAAGTAACATTCTTTTGGGAAGAAATATTCTTTCTAAGGAATTTAAAACTGTATGTTCAACGCTTGTTTGCAAAGTTATTAAAGGAAACGCTATACTGCTACCTTTTCCTCCAGTTGTTCTAAAAGTACTAAAAACTGGCTGATCTGAACACAGTTTTTTTGAATTTCTATAAATTCAATATTTTACCCATCATACATAAATGGACCCCTTTCAAAGTGCGTTGGAACAATTATTAAAACTGCAAAGTGAACAACAACAACGCGCAAAGGAAAATCAACAACAGCAATAACAACAAGGCTAGATACCCAGCAATATGAAAATCAACAGCACGTGAAAGAGCTGCTTACTCAAGTCATAAAAATAATATGTCCACCGATAATACTATCGCATTTTCACAAAATTCAATATGGAATGCGACAATTCTGCTACAAACCTAAAGACGGTAAATCATTTGAAGCTTATTTTCATCGATATGAACATTTTAGCATCAACTGCGACAGTAGTCGTACCAGAAAAAGGTTTGTTTACTATTACGGAAACAAGAGACAACCAAGCATAACAAGTTTGTGGATTTTATTTTACCTCAGAAAATGTCAGAATTAACTTTTGACGAGACTGGAACTTCTTACAGAACTACTTAGCCCAAATATCTATTTATTCCATAAGCATTGTCATGTCTGAATTTGCAGAAGTATGATGAAGATGATTTTGTAACGTATGCAGCCATGGTAAACAAACATTGTGACTAATTCAAACTTACAAATCTCAGTGCAGACATTTTAAATGTTTAGAATTTGCACAAAGATTGACTTTTGGTCAAGATGCAGAAATTAGGAGGCATGTCCTAACAAAATTAGAAAATGAAATAATCCTAACCCTACAACGGAAGAGTACCCGAAAATAGAAATTATTAAGAAAGATTCGATGGATAGCAAAGTTGGAGTCACACAAAAAAAAAAAGCAAACAGACAATTTAAAAAACACATAAAAAATAAGACAAGTTAGGGAAAAAGAACACGCATATTGACAAATAGCTAAGAAAGAATTGGGAGAAAGAAAAATCCTGTCTTCGTGTAATCGATGTGGTAATTTGAATTGGGTTAAAGACTGTCCATATTTATCAAGAAAATGTTTAACATGTACACAAAAAAAAAAAAAATAGGACACAAAGGTACTCATTGCAGAAATTAAATTAAATACAAAACTCGAGCGTGTTTGGCAGAGACTGAAAATAAAGGATTGCAAAAATTTATGATGAAGAGATAAAAATGCAACTCAGTTCGGATCCAGACCTCTCGATAGTAAATTTAAATACCTGGAAGAAATTGAATAAACCCACAATGCTGAGGATATGCAAAACAGCAAAGGCCATTAACGGTATGCAAATTACTTCAAAGGTGAATTTTTAGCAAACGTCACATTATTAGGAAAGATGAAAAAATTAAAGGCTTATGTATTAAATACCACTTACTATTGGGCTCGGATAAATGCCACGAACCTACTGGGCTCGGACTTGATTCATGAATTTAAATTATAAAATCAGCCCAATCAATAATTTTTGCAAAACGAAAATAAAAAGTACAACAGATGCATTGAAAAACAAATTAAAAGGAAACTTTTCTTGTTCTACACCACGAAAAGCCAAACATAAGGCTCAAACAAGCAGATACTGTTGTAGACAGAACAAAAGTAGCTCTTCCCTAACGAGAACAGTGACTGACCACAAACCAAGAAACAGAAATCAAGCAGAGTATTCTATGGCTAGTCCTAAAGTGATGACACCCTTATCAACTGACCCAATTGTAAATGTCTATGCGACTGCAGGTACCAGTTGCAACTATTTTTCTCAGTATTGGAACATTATTTACTGAGAGTCAATGTCACTCAAAGATATTATGTGTAGCAAAATAATAAGACTCAAACTGTTTTTCCACAATATGGAAGAACTGCCAGACTGTTTTACCTGACGTCTCTTCAAAATAGACAGTTCATCAGTTTAACAATACTAGTGGAAACCTCTGGAACTATATCGCCCCCTTGTCTGATGGATACAAGTGGGGTCCTAGGTGAGATTTAGTGATCCTTAATTACTTGTGAAGTCCACCCATGTAAGCAATTAATTATTTTATTAAATTGTCGCAATTAATACATAAGAAAATTGCAATAAAATGTTTTTCTTGCAAGTTAAAAGAAAAAATTTCGCCCTGAACAATGAATCCCCCATTGTTCCACTTATATAAAATGTTGATAATAAAAAATAATATTATATTACATATAATCTTATATAATAAAAGAGGTGCAGTTTTTCCCTTCTGAACCAAAATACCATAAGTTTATAACAACAGATTGCACATAAAAATGTATTATGTTTACGCGATTAGCCATTGCCTTATTTAACTATAGAACGCCATTACATACATATTTCATAATATTAAAACATTACATTTGTACCTAGGAACGCCATCTTCATCATTGTCATAACCTATAGGGGAAGTAGCTCAAATTTTTACCCTCTTCCATAATTCTTCTTACGAACCCATTCTACACTGCATGCATTTTTACTTTTCTTACTTTCCTGGATCTAAACCGTCATTAACTGACTAGTAATTTCTTACCTATTGCATACTCTTAATGCTTTGCCGCTATTCAAATAATGATTTCTCCCTCCTACCATTCCTCTCATTCTCATTGGTTGACATCTACATATTCTGACATTCCGGATTGACTGAAACATCATTTGAAAAAAGAACACTACAGAGATTAACACAAACATGGCTTCCCTGAGTAGAATCATTACATATTAAATACCCCAATTACAAACTTTGTAATCTCAAAAAAAAAAAAAAAAATTGACTAGCACTAGATTTTAATTATTAACGGTACTATCTTCCTTATCCTTATCAATAGGAAATACTTACTTGGTTTATTGATTATTTGTTGTGTTATTTTACCAAACAGAAATTGAAGTTTTATATTTCCATTGCAGTTTACATTTATTTCATTTACAGGGACAAATAATTATTAATTATATTTGATTTTATTATCAAAGATACAGTGACAAATAATTATTAATTACATTTAATTTTAGTAATAAAGATAACGGGACAGTAATTCGTTTTTACTAAACAATTATTATGGACGCTTAAAAAAAAAACATTTTGTCTTATATGTTTTTATGTTGCTGATTCGATTTTTAAGTTTTCACGTTTGTTTACATTATAACTGCTTCACAAACTATAAATGGCTAAAATTAAATCATGCTATTATTTCATATGTTAACATGTGGTTAATAATTAATTTAAATTAACCTTTTATTTTATTAATAAATATACCGCAACGATTACTAGAGACGCATGGGTTAATATTTCGTTTCAGTTAGTTTTCGAGTTTCTGATTCGATTTTTTGTTTATATACACAAACTATAGATGGATAAAATTACATCACGCTATTATTACATATGTGAGGATGTCATTAAATTTTCATTTCACTTAACCATATTATTTAACAAATAATAAAAAAAAGGGTAAATATGAGGATTCTTTCCACCTTTGGCCAATCCTTTAAAATTACGACTTATATCGGTTTTCCGGGGTGCTGAAAACAAAAATCACATTTAAAATTCCGGCAAACAAGTAGTTTAACATATATGAAGAAATGTTAGTTTCAAAAACAGGTTTTTGGGGATGCTGAACACGTAAAATATGTTTAAAATTCCGGCAAACAAGTAGTTTCAAAAATATAAAATACTGTTAGTTTTAAAAGAGTAGGGGATCGTAAAATGAGCACCCACTTTATGGACACCTTTTGTTTGGGGGGTGGAGGTCGGCATACAATGAACACAATTTACTGTAAACTGAGCACCCACCTTCTTTGGAGGGGAGGGGGCTACCAGGCATTAATAATTGGGTTGAGGTGCACTTGGTGTATCAGAATTTTTGACACCCCTAACACAAAACTGCGAATAAAATATAAAATACTCGTAATTTCTCTGTTAAAAGTGGGTTGTTTATTTTCTTTATGGATTATACTTCCAAAATAAACTAATAAAGTTGTTTTAAAAGTAATAGAAATTTTTTTTTTTTTAAAAACAGTAATGAATTTTCCGAACTCAATATTTTTCAATTTTTAAACTTTAAAAATCTATCAAAATTTTTCTATTTTTCAAAATTTTTCCCCACTTTTTAGAAACTAACATTCATTCATAGCTTGGAAACTACTCGTACACCGGATTTTTATACGTTAGTTTCGTTTTCAGCACCCCTGAAAACTTTTAAAAATGGTAATTTTAAAGGATTTTTCGAGGGTGGAAACACTCCTCATATTTACCAAAAACAAAAAATAATGCCAGATGAAGTTTTACAATGAGTAAATGCGCTTCATTTCCTAATTTAGAAATAAAAGCGTTGAATTATACAAAGTACAATTTTGGGTAATTATTTTGACATTGGGGAGGGGAGGGTCTTTTGTAAATATTCTTCCCCTTTATGAATGACTAGCATAAAAAAAAAAACATTTTTTCTTAAGAAATGACATCTGCCTCAGTCAGAGCAAGATTTCTCTCTCTATTTTTCCTTACGCATTCAAGTCACGATCTATCAGATTAAATACAAATATATTCCAGCCACCATACCAGAAGTTATAAACATTAATGTATTTATTTGCTTCCCCACCAAAGAAAATTATGCACAGGGCCGTTTTTAATGTGGGATAAAAACCAGCTCCCCTAAAAGTAGGCAAAAAGGGGGCACTCTGGTTACCAAAAATAATTGTCCCAGTATAGAGGGTTTCCTCTCCATTGACTGGGACAAATTACCTTTAGTGCAGCATCTGCAGGACACATACTATACTTTGATCCCGACCCGAAGGCCAAGAACAACAGGGTATTTATTTGCTCCCCCACCGAGCAAATTAGGCACAAGGCCAATTTTTAATGTGAGGAGTGAAGGGGAAATGGGGACCAACTCCCCTGGGAGTAGGGGAGATGGATAGTGACAATTGGTATGAAGGGTTGCCCCTACATTGACCAAGGTCTTATATGTGGGGTCGCCCCCACATATGGTCTTTGCTTGCAGTATCTGCCGGAACAGATGGTGTTTATTTGCTCCCCCACCGAGCAAATTAGGCACAAGGCCGATTTTTAATGTGAGGAGTGAAGGGAGGGGGAAGGGAAAAAGGGGACCAGCTCCCGAGAGGTGGGAAATGGGAGCTGGTTAATGGTCAGGCATGTGGGGTTGCCCCCACATCTGGTCTTTGCTAGTCATAGCTAGTCATAGCTAGTCATAGCTTGCAGTATCTGCCGGAACAGATACTACACTTTGATCCCGCCCTAAGGCCAAAAACAACAGAAAAAAGGCAAGCCTCTTTTCTATTTATTACCAAAATATTCCTTTCTTGGACGTTTTAACTTTATCACCTTCTGGACTCTCGTGCTGAATCAATGCACACACACATAAAAATACGTCAACACCATAACGCCATTCTTCCTTCTTGCTATGTTAAATAAAAATCGTATTCTTAATTTTTACATTCGATCTTTGTTGTGATGACTGATTTTGACACTTTTTTTTTTTGTTGTTGTTTTGTTTTGTTGATATTTTGATTGCGTCGAGGGACTAGAAAAACGTACCATTAACATCGTAACACTGGCGATAATTGCCGACTTTAATGCTTATTGGAATAACCGTGATGATAATCTTCGTTGATCTTGTCCCTATGCGCGACAGCACCCTGAACCTTCCAGCAATTTTTGTGACAACCCTACCTCCAGGCACAAAATGGTTGGTTGGTTGTTTTGTTTTACGGCATATCAACCCTTTTCAGGTTATTTAATGCCGAATCTGGTGATTTTGAAGAACGATTTTTTTAATATAGTATATTTGTTTTTTAAGTCGTGATCTATTTAACCCATAGTTGGGACTGTTGCGGAGAGGCCTGAAGGTGGTTAGCCAACTGACCGTGCAACTAAATATATATCAGACACAAGGACAAGGAATGAAACAACAGGACAAAGAAGAAATGACAAACTCTGGTGGTTTAGTTTAAAAACGAAGATTCGCCTTTTATTTAAACAAACGAAAGGGTGGCAAATGCAAATTTGTTCACTGGGCGATGCTGGTCCGGGATCCGTCGCCGGTGTATTCGGTAAGGGGGATGCTTGTCGGTTCGCCGTAAGCTGGAATGACGTCGGAGGAATCGGCGTGGTAACTGATGCGGGTGATTGTTTGACTTGGGTCCGACTGAGATGTTACTGATACGTTAGCCTCAGGCTATGAGAGGAACGGACGGACAATTGGCAACACTGAGTTTTCAGCATCCACTAGGTACGGACGGGCGCTCGGATCGGACTGACACTGAAGGAAGAAGTCAGTGTATGAGAGGTACAGACGAACGAATTAGCAAACACTGAGGGTTCAGTGTTCATCAAGTACGGACGGACGCTCGGATCGGACTGACACTGAAGGAAGAAGTCAGTGTATGAGAGGTACAGACGAACGAATTAGCAACGCTGAGGATTCAGCGTTCATCAAGTACGGACGGACGCTCGGATCGGACTGACACTGAAGGAAGAAGTCAGTGTATGAGAGGTACAGACGAACGAATTAGCAACACTGAGGGTTCAGTGTTCATCAAGTACGGACGGACGCTCGGATCGGACTGACACTGAAGGAAGAAGTCAGTGTATGAGAGGTACAGACGAACGAATTAGCAACACTGAGGGTTCAGTGTTCATCAAGTACGGACGGACGCTCGGATCGGACTGACACTGAAGGAAGAAGTCAGTGTATGAGAGGTACAGACGAACGAATTAGCAACACTGAGGGTTCAGTGTTCATCAAGTACGGACGGACGCTCGGATCGGACTGACACTGAAGGAAGAAGTCAGTGTATGAAAGGTACAGACGACATGGAGGCCAGAGTCGTGGTGATGATGTGGATTTCTACGGCGTGGAGACCGGAGCCACTGTAGTGGTAGTGGACTTCTACGGCGTGGAGACCGGAGCCACTGTAGTGGTAGTGGACTTCTACGGCGTGGAGACCAGAGCCACTGTAGTGGTAGTGGACTTCTACGGCGTGGAGACCGGAGCCACTGTAGTGGTGGTGGACTGGACTGCTACAGTGGTGAGACTGGAGTCACAGTGATTGCGCGAGCGTCGAACGGTTAGGGAACCGTGAGCAAGTGCAGAGCTTTGCCGAAAAAACCAAGCCCACGAGCGGCGAAAATATCGCCGAAAATATTCAGAGGGCTGCTAGATACCGGGGACGGGCAGGAAATTGTTTCTATTTATAAACAACAGTTAATATTAATTCCCGGATGTGTTCTTTACGAGCAGTCGATGCTGAAGGATTTCGTTGTTTGTATTTCAAAGTTTTTTCCAGGAAATTAAAGTTTGTTGTTTTTGTTATTGTTGTAGAAAAGATGTTTTTTTTAAATTTCTTTTCTACAACGGGGCCCTGAAATCACGTGACAGCCGCCGACATTGCTGCTGCTGATGATTTTGGCGAAAGGCCCTCAATTGGTTGTCGTCTGTCGCGCTGTTGTTGTTGTTGTTGTTGTTGTTTACTTGCTACTGCTGATTTCGGTAGAGTCTATTAATTGCTGTTCGTTTGTAATGCTGTCGTTGTTGTTGTTGTTGTTTACTTGCTACTGCTGATTTTGGTAGAGTCTATTAATTGCTGGTCGTTTGTAATGCCGTCGTTGTTGTTGTTGTTGTTTACTTGCTACTGCTGATTTTGGTAGAGTCTATTAATTGCTGGTCGTTTGTAATGCCGTCGTTGTTGTTGTTGTTGTTTGTTAGCGGCCAAGCCGCGACAAGACCCTAACAGGTGCTACCACTCCGGGTCAGAGTGGACCTGGGAGCAATGGCAATTAAAGGGTGGCTCCACACTCCCTAAGGCCTGCAAGCTGAGGCCCTCACCATCGGATATAGTTTTAGGTCATATCCAGGACCCTGGGCACAAAATGGGGTGTATATTCTGAACGCAATTTTTAATATGGGGAGGTTGGGGGTTGGCAAATGACAAAAAACAAAACAACAACTACCGTATTTTAAGTTTTTACACGGGTGGGGGGGAGGCTTGCTGCCACCGGGCAACGCCGGTTAATGGGTCCTGCTAGTATATAATAAGTACTAAGCCAGTACATCATATTGCCGAAAAATTTAAAAAAATATTAACCACAAATTCATTCAATGAATAATAATAATATGATAAATTTCTTTAGTTAAAATATCTGTTGGAAGATGTTTCGTCGGGAACACCAAATCAGCTATTATCGTCTAGAAAACAACGGAAGTAATACAACAATGAAATGTCTCGAGAAATATGCCGGAATGCCAATAATGCTAATGATTATGATGATGGTGAGGATTCGTGGGGATGAATTTCAAACGTATTTATAGATAACAACTAATTAAGTTTAAGAAGCTTTAAATCACAGCTGCATTTCTTTGCTTTTCTTTGCGTTGCCCGTCACCTCAACGTTACTTCAACGATAAACTCGTCAAGTAGAAGAGATTTTATGAAGTCCTTAATTACTTGCTAATTAAAAGGTGATTAACGTTCGTAACGGCCGCGCACGAAATCACATTCAACTCTGATTGGTTCAATAACCCGCCAGATCCGACGCGCTTTCTCATTGGTTACTTAGAAGAGGGAGTGGGAGGAGTAAGATGGTTTTCTTTTCGTTTTGTTTTTGTTTTCTTTCTTTTTCATACACATGATGTTGTCAGTTATATATATATATATATATATTAGCGTCTGTGAAAATGACGCAAAAATTAATTATTCTTCGCCAGTGTTCCCACTCGCTATTTATCTAAAATATTCCCATTACATTTAAACATCTGTAGGTTAATACAGTCAGAGAAGCGGGAAATAGGGAAGAAATTCCAACGTCTGTAGGTTAATACAATCAGGGAAATAGGATACATTTGAGGTCTGGTTTCTTCTGTGCATTTATTAAGTCGCCTTGTGGTTTTAACCAACCATCTGTCAGAAACATTAGCATGTCCAGTGTTGTGACCATATAAATTTTATTATATATATACTAGCTCGACGCCCGGCATTGCCCGGTCGTACAATATGCTTAAGTATAATATTTTAATTTATACAGATTGCATATGTATTATTATAGAATCTATCCTCAATTGAATATTATATATTACGAGGAATAATTTGTCCAGTGAACTAATTTGCAAAAAAAAAAAATAAAATAAAAAATAAGTAATAACGATAATGTTGTTCATCAAATTCGGTCTGTGTTTGTTTACAATATCACGTCGGTTGATCTTTGAGTTTGATTATGAATGCCCTGGCAAAGTCTCTTTTGATTAATGTTTAGTTTTAAAATATGGAAACGAAGAAATGATTTGCAGTGATTTTAAATGGTACCTCTTCTTTTATCGTAAATTGAACTCATTAATAAGAAAAGAATTAAAATAAAATGGTGAGGTACACCAGGGCTAGAACAGGGCCCCATTCAATCTGCAGTCGAATACTCTACCACTGGGCTATATCTTCTGATGACAATAGTTCCGTTTTTGTTTAAAAACAAATGATTTGCTGAAAATTATATCACTTGACCGGTGTAATTGAAAAATATTCCCCTGTAAAAATTCTTTTTTATCTATAAGCAAAGAAGACTATTTTTGGATTGGATTTTTTTCCATATTCAATATTTATCAGATTAATGTCTGTACAAAACGTATCTAAGAACACTGCCAGACACATAAATTACCTTTGTGTGAAATTTGTCAAAGATAGGTTCTGAAATGGCTGAGGAAGGAAGGAACTCACACACAAAGTGATTTTGTATATGTATATATATATATATATATATATATATATATATATTTCAACAGCGTACCAGCGGCTTCATTGCGTTGAATCAACCGTAAGAGGTTGGATAGAGTCAGCGCAAATTCATCAGCAACTTTGAAAAAATGCGAAGTAAGTGAACAGAGAAAAAAAGCAACGTTCAACGAGCGTTTTAAGTCAGTTTTAAATTTTAAAACAGAGCTTAGTAACTGACGCCAATAGATTCTCTCTATATAAATTTTTTTTTTTAAATTTGGAATTAAATACTGTAAATTAAAATTTACAACAAATTTATTTTTTGACAAGGAGTACAAAAATTTAAAGTTTTTTCCTTATTCTTTAAAGTTCAATCAATGGCTCATATTCTCAGAGGAAATACCTCTATTATATGAAAGGAACTTTTTGTGTGTGTGCATGAGTTTTGTTCCCTATGGACTCGAAAATGGCAGGGCCGATTTTTATGTAGTTTCACAAAGGCACTTTATGTTTCTTAGATATGTATCAGAATTTAGATACTTTTGTGTGAGCGTGTCGATGATCCTTGTTACAGCATCTTTCATCTCCTCAATTGTCTCATAACGACAGCCTCTAAGGTACTCCTTGAGCTTAGGGAATAACCAAAAGTCACAGGGAATAACATCTGGACTATACAGAAGGTGAGGAACTGTCTTGTTGCCCATCTTGGTAAAATAGTTTGCAATTTTCTCTGAGCACCCTTGGGACAAACTATGCACAAATCTTCCAGATCTTCAGTTCCTCACAAATAATTATGTGTACAGTTCCCACACTGACATCAAACTGTGAACTTATTGTCTCTATTGACACAGGACGGTCCTTATCCATGAAATTCTTTATTTGGCCAATCAACTTTGGTATTCTGACTTCCTTACTCTCCCCACACCTAGCATTCCTCACAGACTCCCTGCCTTCCTTGAATCTCTTATGCCACTCAAAAACTGATGCTCGATTCATGCAAGATGGTCTAAAAGCAGTCTGAAGTATTCCATATGTTTCTGTGGCATTTTTTCCAAGTTTAAAACAGAATTTTATTTCATATTATTCTTATAAAATGTCCCCATATCCAGATTACATTTTTGAAATTCATCAGTTGTGACAATCAGGCTTTAGTAGGATGTATTCCAATTCCTGTTGTAGCTGTTCATTTGAACCTGAAATCATAAAAATTGGTCAGTCATCTCATAAGATGTACAGCAATAACATACTGAATTTTCAAGAGTCTACGACAATTTTAAATGCCTGTATAAAAAAGTCTGGAAACTTATTTAAGGCACCTTATGTAAGCAGACAAAAATGAATCACGTCTCATCTAATATTCTGCTAGTCTATATTGATATAAGTGCACGTGTAGCAACTGTCTGTCGTGGATTGATTGTAAAACAAACCACTTTATGAAAAACATATTAATGTCACAGATGTTGACTTAATAAAAAGAAAAAAATAATTGACTAATTTCTCTTTCATCATTGTTGTTTTCCATCCATCATTGTTGTTTTTTTAAATTCATGTTCACCCCCAAACAAAGCATATTGTCACTTGCAACATAAGGCGCTACTATTTAGGATCTTGTCTAATGAGCGACTATGATTATACTTACACTTCTGCAGGTTAGTACGGACAGAGAAGTAGAAAATAGGGAGGGGATTACAAAGTCTGGCAGTCCAAGAGAAGAAAATTAGAGTAGAAAGCTTTTCGGCATCTAGGGACCTCAACAGAGAAGGGGTGGGATTTTGCTGCTTGCCAGTTTCGTCAGGAGTATGTACAGAGTTCATCAGAGCACTTTCCAAGTACATGTAAAACGGGCACAGGGATGAAACATCGCAACGATGAGACAAGAGTTGGAGCTTGGCTAATAATGCTGGATCTTTTAGATTTGAGACTCTTTTTTGGGCCTTGTCTAAGTACAAGAGACTAGTAGTAGATGCACCAGTTCAAATGTGGCAACAATACTCCATGAATGTGTGAATTGTGGTCTTGTTATGATATTGGATGCTACCTGGTGCAAGTAATTTTCTAGTATGGTAGTGGGAGCCCACCTTCTTTGGAGTTTTACAATTGTACAGTTTATGTTCATTTTATAAGCTGGCATGTGTTGAACGGCTTTTAGACATTGACTTCCAAATATTTTATCAGATTTTATTTATCTACTTTCTCAGAATTTCGTGAATTCAACTTCCTACCTTAACAGTTCTTTATCTTCGATAGCAAAGATGTCAAAAGTATGTAGCGTTTGATTAAACACGTGTTCTGCATCAATTCTAAGCTATAATGTCATTCGGTGCAACATTTCCAATAACAAACACAAAAAAATCAATGTCTTTATAAGGGGGGGGGGAGGGTTACGGTTGAAATTTCGTGACCTTAAATGAAATGAGTGACATGCGGACAGAGACATCGAGGTAACATTTCGCACAGCATTATCAGTGGCGTATCTCGTACACGCTTCCACAGAAAGACTTCCATTATTGGTGGTCTTGTACGATTTCCACAGATAGATGATTCAAAAGCCTTAATTTTCTGTCAGCTCAGAAAACGTGACGTCATTAGTCATCTTGACTCATACCTTTGTTTTGTCTATGCCGTTTGCTCTGCTGCCTTTGCCTCAATTTGAAAAACAACAAAAAAACTTTGTATTATTTGGATTTATCAGACTTTGTACTCCTCAAATTAATGTGCATGGCTGTCACCCCAGAGGGAAGCCACTTCTGAAGGCAATACACAAGAAAACCCGCAAACAGTTTGCTGAAGACATGTCAATAAAGCCCATAGATTACTGGAACCATGTCCTATGGTTTGATGAGACGAAATTTAATTTGTTTGGTTCTGATGGCCTTAAGCATGTGTGGCGGCGACCAGGTGAGGAGAATACAGATAAGTGTCATGCCTACAGTCAAGCATGGTGGTGGGAATGTCATGGTTTGGGGCTGTATGAGGACTGCAGGTATTGGAGAGTTACATTTCATTGAGGGACACATGAACTCCAACATGTGTTGTCAAATACTGCAGCAGAACATGACCCCTCCCTCCAAAAATTGGGTCGCATAGCAGTGTTCCCGCATGACAATGACCCAAAAACACACATCCAAGACAACCACTGCTTTACTGAAGAGGCTGAGGGTAAAGGTGATGGACTGGCTAAGCATGTCTCCAGATTTGAACCCAATAGAACCTCTTTGGGGCATCCTCAAGCAGAAGGTGGAGGTGCGCAAAGTTTCAAATATCCACCAGCTCTGTGACGTTGTATTAAAGAGTGGAAGAGCATTCCAGTGACTTCATCTGAAGCTCTGTTAAACTCCATGCCCAGGAGAGTAAAGGCAGTTTTGGATAATGATGGTGGCCACACAAAATATTGAGAGTTCACATGTTGTATGTTAATATTGACAACTTTACGTAAGGGGTGTACTCACTTTTGTGATACACTGTAAATATACATGTAAATATATAAAATATTAATATAAAAATCAAAATAACATCTGTTTAATGGGAAGTAAGAATATTTATTGACGAGAACAAAACATTTTTTTTTATAACAATTGCTTTTTGTCAGCAGTTTCTTAGTTTCATAAATTAAGAACTTACGATTGGTTAATGACTAATTAAATTTTACGCAAATATTTTATCATATGTTATAAATAGCATCTTCTAAGGTTTTGTTTCATTTTTATTTTCAACTAGCCTGGGTGCCCGGCGTTGCCCTGATGTTTGGAGGTGTGTGTTGAGCAAAAAAAAAAAAAAAAAAAAGTGATAGTAGACAGACAGGCTTGAACCTGTACCGTGAAGGAGGAAAAGAAAGTGAAAAAAAAAAAGTGACGTCTTTGCCGTTACATCCATCGCCAAACTGGAAGTAGCGAAGGTTTAAATTAAGGCTGGTCAATCGAAAAAAGCGATCCCTCCTTGTAGAAAAGTGCTCAGTTGAGAGTGAAGGAATTAATGTTTTTAGCCAATTTTTCGATGTTTATTCTCCAAAGGGTCGAGCTTCAAAACGATATTAATCTCGTGAAAATCCATCGCCTCTGTCTAAAGTTTTAGGCAGACATACAAACATACATACATACATACATTTAAACAGACAGGTAAGATTTATATAATAGACTAGCCTGGGTGTTCGGTGTTGCCCGGGTGTGTGAAAAAAAAAAGTTTTAGTAGGCAGGTTCGAACATGTGACACGAAGGCGGAAAACAAAGTGAAAGAAAACCTGAGAGTTTACCGCTGTGCCATGATGCGAGCAGAAGTATAACGCGTTCAAATTTAGCAATGATAAAGAAATGAATGAGAATCACGCAGGTGCAGAAATGAACGTCTGGCTGTAGGTCAGTTAAGCTTTAAGCTTTCAGCTTTCTGCAGTATTTGTTTCCCTACGATGTTGGGGAAAACCAGCTCCTCTGAAAAGGGGGGGGAGACTCTCAAATGAATAACAATGGTCTGATATGAACGGTTTCCCCCACATTGATTAAAGTTAATTGCCTTCAAACTGTCCCAGCCCGGAAGGCCAGGTGGGTGCCTCTGCTTTGATCAGTTTCGCTTTATTTATACAGAAAAGACAAACACTAGAAAGGACGGGTTGGAGGGAATTTTTTAAAATCGATCAAAATAAAGATAGAGACGACATATGTTTTTGAATCTGAGATATTATAATCTAGGGAGGATCAAGAAACTTTTCCAAAATTGTAACCGACGCAAGAAGCCTTTTGCGAACATACACAAACGCTCACGCCAATTTTGCCTTTATATTATAAATTAGAACCTTTCTACGAAATCTCGGAAATATGGATATAACATTGTCTCAAAATATAAACATGGCGGTTTAAAAAAACAAAACAAAAGACAAAAAAAAAAACAAAAAGAGAAAAAGAAAAACAAAAAACAAAAAACAGATTTAAGGCTTCCAAAAATTCATACTAGAATTGGCACAGCTAAAAAATTAAATTCAGTCATAAGTTAATGAAGTTGAATGTTCAATCCTCAGTGCGGGTGACATTCAAAATACAGTTGCAAATTAAGACTTCTACACAATCATGACTGAAAGAACGAGGACATGCTACCCCCATGGATTTAATAGAGGTTCTATTCAAAATCAAGATACAATTGAATAAGGTGTGAGGTTACATTACTGATTTTCGGCCAAACAAGACATATTGTCACTTGAAACCTAATGAACTACTATTTTGGACCATGTCTACAGGGATAATACGTAGGGAGTCTCTCACATTACATTAAAATTTCTGAATGTTAGGATATTAGAGCTTGTGCATCTATCACTAGTCTCTCCTTTAAGACAGTGTTCAATCGAACAAGTCCTGCACTATAGATCAAGCCCCAACCTCTATTCCGTTGTCAGAATATTGCATCCCTGTTTTACAAGTATGTTAATGGAATGTGCTCTGATGGATTCGTAGCACTTTTGCTATCTTAGCGCAAATACTCCGACTAATCCAACAAATAGCAAAATTCCACCTCTTCGCTCCAGATGTTCTTAGATGCCAGAAAGTCTTCTACTCTAATAGTTTATTCCTTCAAACTGCTAGACTTTGGAATTCCCACCCCGTTTCACGCTTTCCTGACTGTATTAACAAACAGAAGTTTCAATGCAATGTGAACAGACATCTCGCTGCTCAACTCCCTACATAGTGCCCCTGTAGATATGGTCAAAAGTAGAAGTTCCAAGTGACAATATGCCTTGTTTGGGGTGAAAAAAAAAATCAAAGACATCCGATTATTCAGACTAACGTTCTAATTAGCGCCAGAGGGAAACATAACTTGCATCTTGTCAGCCTGAAGCGATTCGTAGTGAATGTGATAGAAATATTCTTGGAAGCATTCCACACCTCACGAGTATATCAATATCAAGGCTTGGTGGCATTATTAGGGATACGAGCATAATTTACCCCTTGAAATATTACACATACCAACTTATGCTGCTTAATGGGTCGTCCTATAATATGAACGGAGATGAAGAGAAAAAATGTGCATTTATCTCCTCCCCTGGAGAGTCAGATTTGAAACCAACGGTACAGAAGTACATTCTCACCAAATAAAAATTGCCAGCAAAATAATTTGGATTATTCAGATTTTTTTTTTTCTTGGAAGTCACCACTTATCAAGGCCCAAAGGCCACTCGATGATATGGGTTAATGAATGTAAGATGATAGTTTAGTAATTGTTAATGGTGAAAGTAGGATAGAATTTGATTATTTATGGGGGAGCCTCAACAAGAACTTGTTTACATTGGACTTGAAGGATATTATGTTTTATTCAAGTGGAAGCAGGCCAGCGGAACAGTGTTCCACAGGCGGGCAGTTCTGGGAAAGAAGATTTGTTCATGGAATCTGCATTTAGATTTAGGCACAGATAGAGAGTGGGGAAAATCGTATATAGTGGTTGTAGCTAGTCGAGTATTTTTTTTGTGAAAAGTTTTGTGAACGTTTGAACTACTATTCTCATCTTCAGTGTCACTTTCACAATGTTTTGATCAATGTAACCTCAGGCCTTCTTCAGGCATATCTTGCTCAACTCGGGATTTAAAAAAACATTTTTTTTATTCAACTTTCACCCCAAACAAGGCACAGTGCCACTTTGAAGTAAGGGGGCTACTATCGGGGACATAAGTTGTAGGGACATTATGAAGGGAAATGAGCAGCAAGTTGTCTGTTCACATTGCACTTGAACTTCTGCATGTCAGTACAGTTGGGAAAGCAGAATCCCGGAAGGGAGTTCCAAAGTCTAGCAGTTCTGGGGAAGAAACTATTCGAGTAGAAGGCTTTCTTACACCTAGAGATCTCTACTGTATAGGGGTGGAATTTAGCTGCTTGTTGGGTTTGTCAGAGGTATTTACATCGAGGGGGGTACAAGTGCTTGCAGTTCATCGGAACATTCACCGTTAAAATACTTGTAGAACAGGCAGAGGGATGCAACATTTCGTCGATGAGACAGAGGCTGGAGCCTAGATGACAGTTCAGGACCTATCAGGTTGGCGACTCTTTTGAACCCTATCCAGGTGGGAGAGACTAGTAGCAAATGCACCAGCCCAAATGTGACAGCAGTACTCCATACATGGGCGAATGGTGGCCTTATAGATGTACAGGATACTTTTAGTCATAAGTAACTTTCTAGCATGATAGAGAGAGCCCACCTTCTTCACATCGGCCTTAACAATACTCTCAATGTATCTGTTCCAACTCGTGTTCCCTGTGAATGTTAGGCCTTAATCCTTTGTCCAATTCGGGAATCTGAACAACATTTGAATGGAACGGTTAAATCTAATCCACGGGGGTAGCATGCTCTCAATCGGGCATCCATGACCAAGTAAAAAGATTCCAGGGTTTGATAAGATACACTTGAAGGTTGGAGGTTACATCGGCCGAAACGTTGTGAGAATAGCACTCTTTTTTTTTTTTTTTTTTTTTACACAGAGATCACCACTTATCAAGGCCCGGAAGCCACTCAGGGATAAGGGTTATTGCAAGTACATTACGTTAGGAGATTTGATGAAGTGTTTACTTAAGGGGGCCGGTTCATTAGGAATTTGTTAACATTAGACTTGAAGACATCCAAGTTGTAGTCCGGAGGGAAGCAGGCAGACGGAACAGAGTTCCACAGGCGTGCAGTTCTAAGAAAGAAGCTTTGTTCATGAAATCCGCGTTTTGATTTAGGCACAGATATAGAGTGGGGGAAATTTTTCACAGTGGATTCAGCTAGACGGGTGTTTTTCGTGAAAGATTGGCGAGGGAGGACCAGGGATTGGAGTTCAGACGAGCACCTGCCATGAAAATAACGATAAAACAAGGATAGGCTCGCAACGTCTCTTCTGTGGGAGAGATGAGAACAGTAGTTCAAATAATACAAATTACTAATCCTCATCTCAAAAATTCAGAAGAGAAACAAAGTCCCACCCCTTCATTGGAAATCAAGAAACAAAATAAAAATTTTTAAAAATTGTATCTCCATCTGTGCAATAAAGTTTCCGTTACAGAGAAACATGAAAGTGCTCAATCATACAAAAATAGCTGTATACATATTTATTATTGACAGAGATTTATTATCTTTCTGAAGATGAAACTATACTTGCACATCTATTAAACTATGCTAAACATCATTAATACTGGTAACACAGCGACATTTTTTTTGAAAATTGTAACTAGAACTCAAACTAGTACCTTCACCACAAAATTGTTAAAATAAGTTTAATACAAAAATAAAAATAAACAAAAAAAATTGCTCAATATCAAATTCTGTAATTAAATATTAAAGGATTATGGCGTGGATCAATGACGTGTGTGTGCGCTTGAAAAGTCATAAACTATTGAACTTATTATGAACTAGCGAGGGGTACCCGGCATTGCCCGAGTGTTTTTCAGGATATGTGAAAACAATCGTTGACGACGCGCAGTTGGAAAATAGTAAAGTGTTTTTAAATAAACAGGTGCGCGTTTTTGATTGACATGACGGCGATAGGTATTCAGCAGTTATTTTGTGCGGGACAGTTTTGAATAAATGGGTTTGTTTGTTTTTAAAAACCCGCTCCCTTGTCTCGAAATGAAAGCTACAGTCTGATATGACGAAGTCGACATTGACCAAACTGGCTCTGGGCCTGTGATTAGAGTTGAGGTTCGCTTTTTTTATACCGAAAAGCGAATGTAACGCGTGCCGATGCGGGAAATTTGGAATAATTAAGGTTTGAAAGTCAATAAAATTAAATAGAGAGGCGAGCTCTGTGGATAATTCGTAGATATTACAATTTATAGATGGTATAAAAAGTTTTAAAAAGTTGTGAAGCGAGCAAGCGCTTGTTTGAAAGAAGCCTTTTGTGGACATCGAGGAAAAGCTAATATACATACATTTTCGCTTTTATATTTATAGAAGACTAGCGGGGGTTACCTGGCGATGCCCGGGTGTCTTGAGGTAAATCAAAACTCCGGGGGAGGGGGGTGTTAAATAAAAAAAAATGTTTTGATAGGTAAGTATGAGAATCGAACACGTACCCTTGAGTTGGAAATTAATGTGTGAAAAAAAAAAAAAATGGGCGACGTTACCCATTAGGCCACCACGACATACATACAACATACTCAGGTTTGAATTTATTTATTAAACTATAAAAACAGGCGTGCGCAATAAAAGTTAACTCTGCTGCTTCCATTTGACCTAATTAAGAAGGTCAAAT
The DNA here is from genome assembly GCF_053919585.1 of Euprymna scolopes. Classification (NCBI taxonomy): domain Eukaryota; kingdom Metazoa; phylum Mollusca; class Cephalopoda; order Sepiida; family Sepiolidae; genus Euprymna; species Euprymna scolopes. The sequence goes on from NC_136510.1 coordinate 114,249,579, forward strand.
AGAAGTCACGCAGTTGTTTACGCAAATTTGACTGTTTTTTCCCCAACAGATGTTGGGGGGAGGGGAACCAGCTCCCAATTGTCCAGATTGAATAGCAATTGTCTGATATACAACATTGATCAAAGCTGATTGCTTCTGGGCATTTCCCGGCGTAATGCCGAGGACTTGTTAACTTTGAATTAGTTTCGCTTTTTATACACAAAAGCCTCATCAACACCCGAGAAGCCAAAATAGCAATAATTTTGTAAAAGTCGACGTAAATAAATCTAGATGCGACGCACTTTCCCAAATCGTACATATTATTATTTAGGACCCATATAAACAGTTGTAAGCGATCGTAACGACCCCGGAACCGTGTGCGAGAAAAGCCTTTTGAAGACATACACAAAATGGTCACACACATTTTGCCTTTTATATATATAGAAGAAGATTATTATGGAATGTATAATGGTGAATTCCCTTAAGATGTGTCTTAAAACAGGGAGAAAGTCGCAACGGGTTGCCCTGTTGTGACGTTTAAGGCCTGGAAGCACTAATGTGTGTTCAACTACTCTCACTGCCTGAATGCCAATGCCAAAACATACCACCCCTATGCGAGATGCAGCCGTTTTAAATAAGAAGCGGGGGGGGGGGGCATAATGCGAAATCACGTTCACTCGTGAATCACACATGCCCGAGAATCAATAGATGGCATCTCAAACAAGACCATTGTTTAAGATTATAACTCAGACGCCAAGAGAGGCTGACGCACAAAATTATTTCTTACAGCATATTCTAGGCAACAGGGTGAGTAACGTGGGCACATCATTATTATTTTTTTTTTTTTTTATAAAATTTGCCATTTAGGAATATACCACTAAAACCGTACTCTATCTCCTTCCTCAAAAAAAGAAAAAACATTAAAATTTAAAACTAATGCAATATTTGTATTATTCGGACTACTATTCTCGCCATGAGTGTTATTTTCACAACGTTTTGCCCGATGTAACCTCCGATCTTCTTCAGGTGTATCTTGTCAAACTCAGGAATCTTTTTGGAAATATGCACGGAATTTTGAACGAAATTATTTAATCCATGGGGATAACATCTTGTTCCGTCAGCCATGACTAAGTAGAACTTTTAATTCACAATTATATTTTGAGTCTTGCCCATACTGAGGATTGAACCTTCAACATCTAAAAGAGTGTAACTTACAACTGAATTTTACCTGAAGAGTTCAGGTTACATAGATTGAAACGTTTTGAAAATAGCATTCCATATGAGAACAGTAGTGCAAAGAAACCAAATAATCTGAATGATTAATCCATATCTAAAAAATTTAGAAACATAAAACATATTCATCTCTTCAACTCCTTCCTGGGAAGAGTATTCGGGTTAATATATGGATTAGACAAGAAGTTGTCGTATAATTATGTCAAATATTTAAATTAGAATATTCTGTCTACGTATTCATCATGTCTAAATGATCTAAGTAAAAATGGCTAACGGGAAGAATAAAATAGGATTAAAAATACAGGAAAAGCTAACTTACGTGTATCGTCAGCGTTTTTTTTTTTTTTTTTTAGAAACAGTGGCTGCACAGAGAGGAGCCAACTTTAAAGTTAGTGGGGTAGGTAAAGCCCGGCATATAGTGCATACAGATATCTGGTGATGTCCGGGATCAACTGCTTGTTTATATGCCTCCAAAAACTGAAGTACAGATTCTAGTACTAAAAAAATATTATTAGTAAGGGAGACAGTTTGAATATAATCGGACACCCTTCTCTTTCTCAATTTGGATGCCCAGGACCCCCACCTGGTTACCGACCCCCTCTATACCCGACTGTCAACGTATAAACATATAATTTCATCCTTCTCAATTATCATGTACTAATACCTACTTAAATATACGTTAGAAATTTGTACGTAGATAAAATAATTACTTACCTAGTGTTTTACATTATACAACTAAATACGGCCGGAGGCTCAAACAGAAGTGGAATCCATGTTGGCCTGATACATCCAGGATCTCCAGTCACATACCAAGGCAAAGGGCCTTTGATATTAAACACGAGTGAAAATTCTGGATCCAACATGGCTGGCAAAGTTCAAAAGCGTAGATCTGGTCTCGTTAATGTTTGAGACACAAGTGTGAGACAAACCCCGTCGAAACCGCAGTAGAAAAATATATTGTTCACTCATCAGCACGGATCACGTTAAGCTGTTGACATCTAATTTATCCTATCAGCGTCGCCTGGCTAGATTAAAGAGATCCATAAGTACGGCTGCGGCTTGCTGGATGGTATACTTACTTGTTTAGCTTATGTTATAATACTTACACATGGGATTTATTAATGTATAAGAATTATCTCTATATTTTTAATTCTAGTAATGAATCAGTGCTTATTAAGACCCAAAGGCCATTCAAGGATAAGAGTTAATTAGATCAGAGTCTCCCAAACTTCAGGACACCATGAAGCCCCTGAGCAGGGCAAAGGTTTTACACGGAGCACTAACAAGATAATTTTTAAAATAAATACAAAAAACACTAATTTCAAATTTTAACACTAACTAATGATAATGTTTACAACCGTTTTTTTGTTTTTGATTAATCAAAAATTGTTGTATGTTTCTTGTTACTTTATTTTTTATTTACTTTTTTATTTACTTTTTTATTTACTTTTTATTTACTTTTTTATTTACTTTTTTTATTTACTTTTTTATTTACTTTTTATTTACTTTTTTATTTACTTTTTTATTTACTTTTTTATTTACTTTTTTATTTACTTTTTTATTTATTTTTATTTACTTTTTTATTTACTTTTTTGATTTACTTTTTTATTTACTTTTTATTTACTTTTTTTATTTACTTTTTTATTTACTTTTTCATGAACCATTCTGAAATTCTTTACGCCAGTAATTAGGCATCATATCTTTTTCCAGTCAAAATGCAGCCATTTAATTTTCCCATAGACAGCATTTGATCCTTTTATGAAAGGACTTCCGGAGCATTTCAGCCTCACTCATGGAGCACACTTTAGGAAACCTTGAATTACATTGTCAGTTGGCAATGACTAAGATTTGTTTTTTGTTTTTACTTTTGTTCACTCTAAACCAGGAATGTACGGCACAATCATGTCGACACACCGGTTCTTGCCAGATCACCGAAGTTAAGCAACGTTGAGCCTGGCCAGTACCAGATGGGCGCCATTTGGGAAGGCTAGGCGCTGTATGTACCTTCTGGGAAGGTAGGGCGTGGGGTTAGCACCCTCACGCTGTAAAAAGAACTCTGTCGCTACAAAAGCATCTACCAAGTTGTAGATGGCCTATGCCCCTCCCCCAGGGGCTCAAAGGCTATGGATGGAAACCAGGAATATTGCCACTTGGATGTATTTGGGACCATGTTTACAGGGACTATAGAAGGAGATGAGCAAGATGTCGGATAACATTTAAACTTTTGCATAGCTGTACGGTCAGGGAAATCGAAAGCAGGAATTTCAAAGTCTAACAGTTCGAGAGAATAAGCTATTAGAGTAAAAAGCTTTCTTATATTTAAGGACCTGTACAGTGAAGTGGTGGGATTTTGTTGCTAAATAGATTTGTTGGGGGAGGGGGATATGTATGTAGAGGAAGCATAAGTGCAAGAAGCTCATTAGAATACATTCCTGGCTGACAGAACAAGAGCATACCACCCCTGTGGATTTGAACTTGGCACATCCAAGTTCTCCATCTATGTTGTTAACCGTCACCAGTGCTGCTGATGATGATGATGATGGAGAGAAATAACGCAAGAATGTTTTGATGGATGAACAATGTGAATCCTAAAGCTAGAATTTTTATATTTCTGCTTCGACTAAATGTCAGCCATTTTAAATGATGAACATGTAGGCAACACGGATTTGTAAGATATTCTGGTCCATGAGCAGCGAATCACCCATAAACTAATCATAAACTAATTGGTGTGCGACACCAGATGTTTTCTATATTATCGGCCAGCTAGAATATCGGTCGATGATGATAATGAAGTATAATGACCTTTTCTAGCAAAAGTCATCAGAGCATACTCATGGGAAAGGATATGCGAGTTCTAGCTGTGATGTTGGCATTCCATTATGTTTAATTTGGGGTTGTTGTAAACGTAATGGGTACTTGAACATTTTTGTTTTTTGAGGTCAATTTTTGTTATTTTCATTTTGGGGATGTTCACTCAGGACAGGGAAAAAAAAAATTAAGAATTTGTTTGAAAATTTTTAAGTTTTGCATCACTTTTTGGTCAAACTAAAACGTTAAATTAACACAATATTATTTGAACATTTATTCGATTAAAATAAAATTAGAATAATAGTGGTCCAAGGATCGACCCTTGAGGCACTCCTGCATTAATGTTATTGTGTTCGTTACAAGTCTACTTTCAACCGAGTCGTTGTTTGTTTCGTTCACCACACTCTTTTCTTCTACCTCTTCTTTTACACACGTCCGTTCGTTTTCATGACTCAAAATCGTCTCTCTTCCCGCTTTCCTATCCTCGTTATTTGTGGAATCAGGGTACGAGATTCTCCAAGATTCTCCGAGATTCCACAAGACTTTTTTCCACATAAACGCATGCGGGCGCCATCTTGATTCTTAGTTTGTGCTCTGCAGGCACAAACGCGCAGTCTCTTTAACGCTAAGCCACTTTCTCCACAGTTATGCTGCTTGGAAGTACGTCCATCAATGACAACCTAGATAGTCCTATTGTCTAAGAAAGATCTGATTTTAGTATATGTCCAGTTATACCGTATGATTTAAATAAATATTTGAATATCCTCCAAGCGTGTAATGCACAAGTGACACGTCATGGAACAAGTAATGTGAAATTTGTGATGGCTGTCAAAGTTAGGGCCATTATAAATCATGTTCAATCTAGATTTTTTTTTTTTAAATTACAAATGGGCACAAATGAGGCAAATAAAAAATCAGTTCTTGTCCAGAATTTCCCCTATATTTAAAAGAAAAAAGTTTGCATGATGTATGTACCCTGGATGAAACAAAAATTGTTGCGAGTTGCATTGTGAGTAGAAGGGATTACGAAATAAGCAGAAATACCAGGGAGGAAATTTACAACACGTGTGGATGGACAGAGAGAAGAAATTTTATTGAACATGAGCAAAGGATTATGGGATATTTACAAAGCGAAATAATAAAAAGACAAGAGTTATCGGACTTTCAACACCTTCACTTGCTCTTAGAATTTTATTGTTTTATTTATAAAAAAAAAAAAAATGCATCATATTGATAAACACATTTAAAATTCGAATAAAAGTCCTTTAAATTTTTCTAGTTTTGCTTATGTTGAAGGTATGGAGGTATTGTCATAATGTCAGCTAGCATATCTGTTGGGAGACAATGATCTCTATACTGTTGTTGTTTAGGGTGTCCCTGATAACACGGTATTTTATATCTATATGTTAACACCTTTGTAAGTGTACATGGCCTTGGAAAGCACTGTAGCACTTTGATTGTCCTCAGATATCTTAAGGCGTATTTTTGATATGGGTCCATTTCTGTGAGTAGCTGTGGGAAGTACGTACCTTCTTGGGTAGTTTTGGCTTGTGCCACATATTCAGCTTTACATGTAGATAACACAAACGTGGGTAGGCTTTTTGATTTCCAGGAAATTGATGCGCCATTTTTGGTTAAACTGAAACAGTACCAAGATATGCTTCGTCTATTGCGTTGGACCTATGCCCAATCGGTATCGCTGTATGAAATTAACTATTGGTCATGCATTTTTATGTAGTACCCTTTATGTCCAGTGCAGTTCATGTAGTTTGGATAGGTGTTGTGATAGTTTTACAAGAATATAACTCGGATCCAGCTGAGTACAGATCGTTAAGTAAATTAAACTACCGACGACTCCATGATATTTTCTAGGGTCGACTATGTCATCGGAGTTATTGAAGATTGAATCCAACTTTTGTTTACATGGCATTTTCCTGGATTTACAGTCAAACATGTTGAACCTTTCTAGTATTTTTGATGCACTTTTCTTGGTTTATTTGTATATAACCAGCAATTCTTCTCCTTTTGTCAGAAACATTGCTTGGGATTGTGAGAACTAAAGGACAAAAAGGAAGCCAGAGTCACGCGGATATCGAAAGTAAACCCACGGTCCACTTTCAACTCTCCTTAATTGATGGTTTCTGTTGTGTATCTGAGGAGCAGGTTTGGTTGGCTTAACAAATTCTAACAAAATCTAACACTTTAAAATAGCAGATGATTAATTAACTTCACAGTCGGCAGCCATTTTAGGTGAGAAACTACAAATTTATCGACTTTTATTTTCATTACAAAATTGACGGCACAAGTTTTTTCATTTGTATTTTTGATTAAATTCAAACACTTATTTACCTCCTTCATCCCCACCCTTGTAACCACCGGGTGGTTATTTACGAGATTTTTTTTTTGTTCAGTGTTGCTTCCATGTTTTAATTTTAACTCTTTCCAATCTTTATTTTATTTTTTTCTTTCAGATTTTGCTTTTAATAATAAAAATTACTTTTTTTCTTTGGACCACTGTTCTCATCTTGAATGTGATTTCACAACGTTTTTGGTTAATGTAACCTTCGACCTTGTAGAAGGGTTTCTTGACGAACATAAGAATCTTTCTGTCGAACTCGGGAACTGAATTTCGAATGGAACCCTTTATTTAATCCACGGGATTCATTCATTCCGTCAGCCATGACCAAGTAGAAATCTTAAGTAATTCACAATTGTATTTAGAGGACTGAACCTTTAACCTCCAGAAGAGCAACTTAAAACTGAATTAACCAAATACTTTATCCACTAAGCCATGGATCCTTACAAAAAGATTCCAGTTCGATAAGATACACCTGAAGAAGGTAGGAGGTTACATCGACCAAAATTCTGTGAAAATCACTTAAGATTTCTGCCCGATCATAGCTGACTGAACGGATTAAATATAGAGTTCTGTTTGAAATTCTGTAGAGCTTCCAGGATTCAACAGAAAAATTCCCAAGTTCGACAAGATACACGTGACGAGGGTAGTTTTAGTAACAAGTGTCTGGTTACATTTTGAAGAGTTCATCACTAGACGAAGATAACCGTGCAGCCACAAAGACTTAGGGTTAACCCCTGCACTTAGGAACTGCAGACGGCCTGGTTACATTAATTGGTCCTGTGAAGTGAAATTGGGACCCCCCCCATCTGGTCACAAAGATCAGAGGTTACATTGACACTCAAGATGAGAACAATAGTCCAAAGAATTTAAATAACACGTATAGTCATTCCTTATTTAAAAGCTTCAGAAATTTTTTACATTTTTTTTTTTATTTATCTGCGGAATATTATCCTTATCTTTTATAGTTATTGTTTCACAATGTTTCAGCCAACTATTCTTCTGGTCTTCATCAGGTGGTTACCCGCGATGGGAAATGAATGCGGAATCTTTTAATTATATCTTCAGTAATTACTGCCTTCCATAGTTGTTGTCGTCTCACCACGTTTTGGCCAACTAATCCTCTGACCAGCAGTTTCAATCCTAACCAAAGCCGGCCAGAGGATTAGTTGGGCAAAACGTGAGCAGATGACAACCACTATGGAAGGCAGTAATTACTGAAGATACAGTTGAAGATTCAGCATTTATATCCCGTCGTGGTTAATAATCTGACGAAGGTCAGAGGAATAGTTGGCCGAAACGTCGTGAAACAACAACTATAAAAAGATGAGGATAATAGTTCGCAAATAAAATATACAAATGACTCATCTCAAAAGAATTCCAACAATTAAATAATTTTTTTTTATTTTGTTTAATTTTCTCATGTCACCTTCAAAAGGAACATTGAATCTAAAAATGATCTCCAGTCACATATTGGTAAAATTCGAGATTACAACATTAGTTTTTGCAGGGAAGGGTTTCCGTTCTTGCATATACAATGTCTGGGATTCCCAAATGTCCACCCATCTGGTACTGACCAGGATTAACGTTGCTTAACTCTTACGATAGCCGATATGCAACGCAATCTAACGCGTTTTGGCATAGAATGACTCAGAAGAAAATGGTTGCAATGTACAATGAGTGAAAATAAAAAAGAAGATTAATTTGGATAAAGTTTTGCTGTGGGCGAACGTTAGATAAATGGAGACCGGAAGGTGGAGAAGGTGGTGAAAATAAGAGAAAACAAAATCAAAGTTAATCTCAAGCATTTTTTTTTTTATTTTTTTTTTTTTATTAACCTATGAATACATTCAAGTACTTCGTTACAAAAGGAGGCAGAGAAAGAATTGCTCAATGACACTGTTTTTTTTTTGTTTTTTTTTTGCGTTTCTTTTTCTTTTCTCCAGAAAAAGTTAAGTATGTGGATATTATGTTTCTAAATTTTTTAGATAAGGATTGATAATTTGTATGATCTGGATTATTCGGACTACTGTTTTCATCTTTAGTGTTATTCGCATAACGTTTCGGCCGATGTACTCTTCATGGATTATTCGGATTAATAACAACAACAACAACAACAACAACAGCAACAGCAACAACAACAACAACAAGAATAAAAACTGGTTTAATTAACAAAAAAGTGTTGTGGACTTGAATGTGATTCGCACAATGTTTCGGCCAACATAACCTCCAACCTTCTTCAGGTAGATCTTGTCAAACTCTGGAATTTTTTTTTTTTTTTTTTTTTTTTTTTTACAAAGAAGTCACCACTTATCAAGGCCCAGAGGCCACTCGAGGATAAGGGTTAATAAGTGTACAGTGGTCAATGGGATAGTGACGTAGTAATCGTTAGTAGTGGAAATTTGGTAAATTGGATTACTTAAGGGGAACGGCTCATCAAGAACTTGTTTACGTTGGACTTGAAGATGACCATATTATAGTCAGCCAGAAAGCAGGCAAATGGAAGAGAGTTCTACTGGTGTGCAGTTCTAAGAAAAATGCTTTGTTCATGGAATTTCTGTTGAACTCGGAAATCTGAGCGAAATTTCAAACAAAACTGTGGCTGATCGCTGAGCAGAGCAAGTAATCAATAATTCCCCCCCCTCTTTATCTGTGCCTAAACGTAGATTCCATGAACAAAGCTTCTTTCTTAGAACTGCACGCCTGTGGAATTGTCTTCCGTTTTCATGCTTTCCGGCTGACTACAATATGGTTGTCTTCAAGTCTAACGTAAATAAGTTCTTGATGAGCCGTTCCATATAAGTTATCAAATTTACGGAATTTTCATTACTAATGATTATTATATTGTCCAATTTCTACTGTACACTCTTTAACCCTTATCCTTGAGTGGCCTCTTGGCCTTGATAATGAGTTGATACCTATGAAAAAAAAAAAAAAGTCCAATGTGAACAAGTTCTAATTGAATCGTCCCCCTAAGTAATCCAAGTTTCAAAATTCCCACTGTTTACTATGCTAAAATCACAATGACTAATGTATACCTATTAACCCTTATCCTCGAGTGGCCTCTGGGCCTTGATAAGTGGTGACGCCCTTGTAAAAAAAAAAAAAAAAAAAAGAAAAGTAATCAATCGATTTGTTTGAAAAATGATGGGCTCATAAGAGTAGTGGTTGATGAGCAGAAATCAGAGGCCCACAGTATTACTGCTGGAGTCCCTCAGGGGTCCATCCTGGGCCCAACTCTCTTCCTGATCTACATCAATGATCTCCCAAAACACATACTAAAATCTTTCGTTGACATCTATGCTGATGACACGACTATCTATGGCAACACATCAAAGGCCGTAAATGGCAACGATCTCTGATTCTCTCTCCTCAGATCTTGAGCGCGTGGTTCAGTGGGGGAAGAGGTGGCTGGTTACCTTTAATGCATCTAAGACCAAGCTCCTATCATTACATCATAAACGCTCTGATCCCCATCTGGCATCGATTGAAATGTATGGCTTTCGTCTAGGGGAGGCCCCATGTTTTGATAAGCTTCTGGGCTTGACCTTTACTCCTGATCTGAAATGGAACACATATCAAGTCTGTGGCCAAGGTCGCTGGGAAAATGGTGGGATCCTTCTACCGCTCCAGAAGATATCTCACTAATGATGCAATTCTCTATCTGTATAAAAGCCAAGTACGTCCAAGGATGGAATACTGCTGCCACATCTGGGCAAGAGCTGCTAAAATAGTCTATCCTGCCTTGACAGAGTACAAAATAGACTTTGTGGCTTGGTGGGGGATGACCTTTTCTCTTCTCTGCAACCTCTCTCCCACAGAAGAGATGTTGCGAGCCTTTCTCTGTTTTATCATTATTTCCATGGCAAGTGCTCGTCTGAGCTCCATTCTCTGGTCCCCCCCCCCGCCAATCTTTCACGAAAAACACCAGACTAGCTGAAACCACTGTCAATAATTTTCCCTACTCTTTATCCGTGCCTAAATCAAAACGTAGATTCCATGAACAAAGCTTCTTTCTCAGAACTGCATGGCTGTGGAACTCTCTGCCACTTGCCTGCTTCCCCCCGAATTCAACTTGGATGTCTTCAAGTCCAACACAAACAAATTCCTGATGAACCGCCCCCTTAAGTAATGACACTTTATCAAATCCCCAATACTAACTATTACTACGATACTATCCCACTGATTAGTGTACACACAATAACCCTTATCCCCGAGTGGCTCCTGGGCCTTGATAAGTGGTGACCTCCCTTGTAAAAAAAAAAAAAAAATGAAAAAAAATGGTCGATATCACTGATTTTAATGTCAATAAAAGTATTGGAAGTGTGGAATATTTGTTGATCTTTATTCAATCTCGGGTTTCTCTGCTAGTAAGAAATAATGGTCTGAAGCCAGAACACGAAAACAAAGGGTGAAGAATGATAAATCTAACTGTTATAAAGAAGGATAGAGCACATGAATTAAAATCAGTCGCTTGAAATCCTGCAGCTCAATATATGGAAGTTAGATCATCTAGAGCCAAAGTAGATTAAATGGAAGGTAAATATGAAATGAATAAATTAATATAAGATCATGTACATATGTTCAAAGACAATAACAATATTGTACGATCGTTTCAGAGAAGTAACCAAATTTAAATACAGTTTTCTCATCAGCGCAGGGGCAGTAGAGTTGACAAAAAAAGTAGTGATAAATTACCATCTCGCGGATTAGAATCAATTGGTAACTGGAAAAAATAAAAACAATATATGATTCCACTCTAGGGTAAATATCGGTTATAATTTATATAACTATAAAAGTGAAAATGTTTGTGCGTGTGTATGAGAACACCTCTCAACCTATATACTCAACAAATTTTTGATCTACAGACTTGAAATTTGGTATATAGGATATTCAGACATGTAGAAAACTTAGATCCATTTTCATACAAAAAAAAAGGGTTGGTAAGGGGTAAAAATTGAAAAATTGGTATGTGGGGGCCATTGGTTTTTATCTGTTTAGTAACTGTTTCATGAATTCGCAAGCATCAATAGTTCACATTACAGATTACTTAGGTTAACAATAAGTAGGTTTTAAAACGCCTTTTAACTTTCATGTCATGCTGGTCTAATGGTTATCGCACTTGACTCACTGGTTTTGGTTTCTATCTCAGCTCGACTATTTTTATTTTGCTTAAAAGAAGTGAACTGTTTAGAAAAACATAATACTCACATGCACAGGTCTCAGTTTTTTTTCTTTTCTTTTTCTTTCATTTTTTTTTTTTAATTTAACATTATGTTTAATCCCGGCAATGCCAAGTAATCTTCTAGTATATATATGAAAAGGAAAAAAAAGAAACACAATTAAAATCAGGAAGAAATCATCAGAAGATTTCTTTCTGTGTTTAATTGTTTTTCCTTTTGACTTTTTTTCATACATCCTGTCTCCATGTCTGCTTATTTTATACTCATATATACTGCAAGAATACCTGTCCCAGGACGGTTACAATTACTTCCACAATCTGAACAGTTTTGCACCATTTGTATATCTTGTTACGGAGACCAAGTTATTATCATACTTAACTTTATGTCTGGAATCCTTATATTAATTTTCATCAAAATCCATTACAGGCCAAGAATCTATGATCCAAAATTCATAATGATCGATTAATTAGTTTTGGAATTAATCTTATACAGAGAATGTATAAACATATATACATATTTTGTATTATCTGCACAGAAGTTTGAAGAATTTGTATTATCACTTGCACAGAATTTTGAAGAATTTGTATTATCTGCACAGAATTTTGAAGAATTTGTCGCGTAACGGATAAAATACTAAGTAAAATTCAGTTCTAAGTGACATTTTTCTGAAAGTTGGAGGTTCAATACTCTGTGCGGGCGATACAAAGAATACAATTTGTGAAGATTTCTATCCGATCATTACTGACGGAGCGAAAAACATGTCAACTTTGTGGATTAAATAAAGAGTTCCATTTGAAATTCCGGGCAGATTCCTAAAATTTGACAGAAAGATTTCTGAGTTCTACAAGAAACACCTGAAGAAAGTTGGAGGTTACATCAAACGAAGCGTGAAAATAACACTCAAGATTAGAACAGAGGTCTGAATAATTGACATAATACGAAAGCGAGGGTTGATGGATGCGTAACATGCCACAAATGCTAATTCATACAATAAATTGATTAACATTCTTTTTTTTTTTGCATTTTCACCATAAACAAAGTACAATGTCACTTTGATGTAGGGAGTTGAGCAGCAAGGTGTTTGTTTTCATTACACTTGAACTTCTGCATGTCGGTACAGTTAGGGAAGCATGGACCTGGAAGGAATTCTAGAGTCTAACAGTCTTAGGAAAAAAACTATTAGAGTAGAAGGCTTTCTGGCATCTGGGGATCTCTAATGTGTAGGGGTGGGATTTTGCTGCTTGTCGGGTTTATCGGGGGTATTTATGTTGAGGGAGTACAAGGGGGTATTACGGCACAATCATACTGACACACTGGTTCTCGTCAGATCACCGAAGTTAATGTTGAGCCTGGCCAGTACCAGATTAGTGACCATTTGGGAAGGCTAGGCGCTGTATGTACCGTGAGGTAAAATACCAGGTTGGGAAACTGGTGTGATCTATCCTTCTCTCGAGAGTAGATGGGCCTTTCTTAATCCATGGCAGGCAACCCATCTAGTGGCATCATAATAAAAAATACCCTTGATAGCCCTGGCAAAGCATCAAGTATTCAGCTACGGATATGATTTGAGTTACACTACAAACTTGATTAGCGAGTTCAATCTCGGCTACAGCTGCAGGTTATATTACGTTACGTTTTACAAGGACTTGTAATTCGTTGGAGCGTCTACCATCAAAATACTTGTAAAACAAGCAGAGGGATGCAATATTTTGTCAATGGCACAGAGATTGAAGCCAAGCTAACAGTATGGGACCTATTTGACCCCTGTCTAGAAGTAAGAGATAAGTAGCAGATGCATCAGCCCAAATATGACAACAATACTCCATACATGAGCGAATGGTGACCTTGTAAAAGTAGAGGGTACTGTTAGGTGTAAGTAACTTTCAGTAGAGAGAGCCCACTTTCTTTGCAGCAGCCTTGGCAATGCCCTCAATGTATCTGTTCCAACCCATGTTGCCTGTGAATGTTAAGCCGAGCAGTTTGAACGAAGTACTTTCAGGTAATGTATCATTATCCATAGCTCTTAATGGTTCAGAAGGTTTCTTGTAATTATTAAAGGAAAGATGTTTAGTCTTGGCAACATTGAATGTTACCGTCCATTTTTGTTCCAATTCCACTACAGACTAAAAGGTCTTCCTCTAGATTTTCCACCATTGTTTTGGATATGTGTTCATTCGTTTTTCCCCTCGAGGCTGTTATAGAGCATAGTGTCGTCAGCAAATATACCCATCTCAAAGACAATTTGGTCAGTGAGGTCTTTTATGAATATCAGGAATAATAACGATTTAAGGATCGAATCCCAAAGCACACCCACATTTATATCATATTGTTTTGATGGACGGACATCAAGGATAATTTGTTTTTATCTATTAACATGATTTTACCTATCTATGGGACGAAACTACATGAAAATTTGAAGGCTTTTTGAAGATTATAATACTATTCTATGGTTCAAATTTTATGATAATTGGTAAAAAAAGAACCTATATTTTGAAACATAAAATATGTCCAAATTTGCCTACATTTGTATATATAGTGTCCTGGCAGGCCAGCTTCAGTTTTGCTGCTTTGGAATGAATTTTGCTTAGTTTTATTTTGTTTGGTTGTCTCCCCTGTAGCCTTGCCAGGCCACTAATATATAAGTACATAGGTTTAATGAAATATGTTGAGAAACACTTCAGCAAAACACATTTATTGTTCAAAAAGGAAACGCAAATAGAAGTGAAAGTCCTTATTCCGCGGAGTTTCAAAGAAATACTTTCCTTCTCGTCAGCGGGGAGGAGCTAGCCAAATGCACAAAAACATTTTGCCATTAAAGTATTTAAAGAAACTATACATGAAAAGGATCATACTAGCGTGAAAATAAACTATAGAACAATGAAGAAAATGGAGTGGGGGAAAAAGGAAAATGGTTACACGTGAGAGCGTGCTCCCATGGTTGTTGAGTCCCAAATCCAGTGAATCCAAGAAGGTGGTGAAAGTAAAATATCCATGTTTATGGTAGTATAAGGAGTTGAGCAGCAAAATGTCTGTTCACATTACATTTAAACTTCTGCGTGTTGTCATAGTCAGGTAGGCAGGATAGAAGGGGGTAATTTTAAAGTTTAACAGTTTGAGAAAAGACACTTTTAGAGTAAAACGTTCTCCAACACCGAGGCACCTTTACGGTAAAAGCGTAAGATTTTTCTGCTTACTCAATGGCGATGGGATAGGAGCTTGGGCTTGGTTGATAGTGTGGGATTTATTAAATCAGAGTTACTAGAAATGAATTTGAAGAAATACAAATATAATCTCTATATCTCTTCTCTATATAAATAAAATGAACTCATTTTTTCCCGTCTGATTTTGACATTAATAGGATTAAAAATCAAGATATTTCATGCAAATATAATATGCACAAACGGCAGAACAATATCTGAGGTGTGTTATAGGCTTATTATTTCTCAAATTCCTCGATAATCTTAGATTTCTATACTTTTTCTGCTGAGAAGTCACGGCCAAAATCGGTTAAGATCAATGGAAGTGGTAAAATATTTTCTCTCTAATAAATTCCTCCTCCCCCTGCCATCACTTAACACCGTTTGGGGATCGTTCACAAGGAACAGTTGAGAAGAGAACACCGGTTTGGCTTCGTAGTTCTTTCATGTGAAGTTATTTAAAATCACTAAACTAAGCTGCAGTGCTCTGTGGCGTAGTGGTTAGCGTGCTGGACAATTCACATTATATTTTCACGTTCGCGCCGACCTACCGTAGTCGTTTTTTTTTCCTAAACAACTGGAATGGACTTTTCTTGGTGGCCGAACTGTTAACGTTGCAGATGTTTTTTTTTTGTTTTTTTTTCACACTTTATTTTCCTACTTTTACTCATGACTCTGGGTTTGATCCTTCCTACTTACCTACCATAACATTTTTTTAAACTCCCCCCCCCCGTCCCGGAAATAAACACTCGGGCAACGCCGGGTACCCCCGCTAGTAAGTAAATAAAATATAAGTTAAAAAATTATTTGGTTCTTTGTTATTCTACCGAAATTCGAAAATTGAAATATTGAATTTCAAGTAAAACCAATGGTATCTACTAAATAGTCATGTTGCAGTAATGAACATATCCAAAAATAACGAAAAACGATAAGGTAGAAAATTAATTATTAATGAAAACAGTTTTCGAAGGCAATTAGCGAAAATTGAGTTTTGCTAAATTGAGCAAAGATTTTCAGTTTGCAGCAAAGAATTATCTCCCTTTTGTTATGATTAGAATTCTCCAATTTGTTTTTTTTTGTTTTTTTGTAAAACTCAATTTTCGCTAATTGTCATCAAAGAATATTTTTATTAGTTTCCTATCTTATGGTTTTTCGTAATTTTTGGATATGTTCATTACCGTGACATGACACTTAAGTAGATATCGTTGGTTTCATGCGAAATCTAATATTTCAATTTTCGAATTTCGCTACAGTAACGAAAAAGAAACAATTATTTTCTTGAATTAATCGTGAACTTTCGGGGGTGGGGGTGCTAATATAATTTTTGTCATTGCCTGCAAAGATCGACAACAACCAATGTAAATATTGCATCACTTTCTGAATCGATATTCAAGTGGTTTGACCTGAATGTTTATTGAGTGTAACTAGACGTCAACAATCAACACGGATTTAAAGATCTTATCACTTATTAAAACAAAATATAAAAAAATACATATCTTGAGTTTGTATTACAATCCACAGAGGTAAGAAAAAGTTGTCAAAAAACAAAACAAAAAAAACAAAAATAAAATATATAACAAATGTTATCAAAGGTAAGATAAGTTATTGCTCTATCTAACTGAATAAGTTTTCAGTGTTTATATTTAATGTAAAATGTTTATTCAGTTCGAAAAACAAATAATCCTGAACGCTGCCGGAGAACAAGAAAAAAAAAAGGCCGCCATATCTCTTTTACATCTTTGAAGTCTCGATAATCACTTCAAAATAAGAAATAAAACAAAATGTTGGTAGAAACCTACTCAATAAATGTCACAGTAACATTTATTGGGTGGGTTTCTACCACCATTTAGTTTTATTTCTTATTTTGAAGTGATTATCGAGTCTTCAAAGACATCGAGTCCATTTTTTCTTGTTCTTCATTAGCGCTTAATATTATTCATTTTTCAAACCGAATAAACATTTTACATTAAATAAAAACGCTAAAAACTTATACAGTTTAGTAGAAAAGTAACTTATCTTGCCTTTGTTTTTTTACAACTTTTTCGTACCTCAAAACTTTTGCGAGAAATTCTCGTGTGTGTTTTTCGAGGCTACGTGACTTACATATATTTTTTATTTACGGTCAATCGATTATATATATATATATATATATATATATATATATATATATATATATATATATATATATATATATATATATATATATACACACACACACTAGCAGGGAGATAAGATATTGCCCGAGATCGAATGATGATCAACAGAATGTTTCACACGCTCATATTTTTTATTGTCATCGAAATCTGTGAAATTGTCCATTTTTAATCAAATCGATTGATTGCCTGCAAAAGTTGGGGACACATCGCAGTGCACCGAAAGGAAGTTTCACATGCCTCCCCACAGCGACTTATCCACAATACATTACACTGTAGAGAACCTACTGTTGATTTTATAAAATTATTGTTATATATAATGGCTTGAATTAAAGTTTAAAATGCAAAAGTCAAATATCATGGTTCAATTGTGTTCTACACAGAAACATTCAGGTCTTTTTGCTTGTGTATTAAAAAAATTTCTCAGATGCACTTGTGCTGTTAGGCTGTGTTAGGCGTTAACTTTGGTCAAAATCGCCTGTTTCTTCTTTCATCAGATTTTTTCGATTATCAATACCCATCTAAGAACACTGCCAAGCACATGAAGCACATTTGTGTGAAATTTCATAAAAATCGGCCCAACCGTTTCAGAGTCCATAGAGAACAAACTCACACAGACAAAGTTCCTTTTCTCTCTCTATATATATATATATATAATAAACATGCATATTAAATTATTCAAGGCCGTTCTACTAAAGTTACGTAATCTGCTGACGTCAAAGAATAAAGTACAAAGGTCACGTTTAGACGACTATTACGAAGATTATTTTAAAACAGATGCATTATAAAATTGATTATTACATAAAATTTTAAATGTTACTGCAGTATTCTCCCCCCCCCCCCAAATACCCCCCCCCCTTTAATTGCCCGTGTGTAAACATAAAATAATTCTTTACCTTTTAGAAAAGAAAATAAAGTTCACTTTTGGACCAGTTTCATCAATTCCTCGACAACTTCTTTGAGAATTGAAACCGGAAATAACTACGTTCGTAATAGTCGTCTATCGTCGAACCGTAATCATAGTACTTTATTCTGTGACGTCAGCAGGCTACGTGACTTTAATGGAATGGCTTTCTATTTATGTTGGCAATGTTTGAATATGCATGCTTACCTATATATATATATATATATATATATATATATATATATATATATATATATATATATATATATATATACAGTCCTGGTCAAAATCATAAGATCACTTAAGAAAGTAAGCGTTTACGCATATTATCGAATTTTTAATCAAACAAATGGTTGAAACCATTGCCAAAGGAGAAAATATGGTGGAAAAAAAAAAATGAAATCTGCTTCATTCGAAACCTTAACCCTGATCTAATAATTATTTTTTAAAAAAACATTTTCACCTGGTCAAAATGATAAGACCACTGATAATTTATCTAACAAAAGGCAATTATAAATTACTAAAAAGGGTCTCAGTATTTAGTATAGCCTCCATTATTACGAATTACTTCAAAAATTCTCTTCGGCATGCTTGCGACTAAGTTTTTTATCAGTTGCGAAGAAATGTTATCCCATGTACTGAAAACGGAATCAGAAAGTTCCTTTATCGAATCATACTGGGTTCCATCCTTGAACACTTCTTTTGCCATCCATTCCCAAAGATTTTCAATGGGATTGAGGTCCGGAGAACATGCTGGATGATCTAACAATTCTATATTATTTGCAGAAAAGTATTCTCGTGCTTGTCGAGAAGTGTGTATCGCAGCGTTGTCTTGCTAGAAAATCCAATTTCTTCCACACAGACGTGGACCTTCAGTCCTGATAGAAGCATTTTTAAGCATTGAAATGTACTTCAATGATGTTTGCCGGCCTTTCACTACTTGCAACTTTAAGGTCCCAGCTGACGAGAAAGCACCCCAGATCATTAAAGACCCTCCTCCACTATGCCGAGTTGAAAAAGTCTCTTTGGGCAAATTTTTATCATACTAATAGTGTTGAAATCCATCTGGACAATCTAGATTAAACTTTTTCTCATCGGAGAAAATTACATTTTCCCGCTTCTCTTCATCCCAAGTCTGGTATTTGGCGGCATATTTAAGTCGGTTAGTTTTGTGCTGTTCAAGAAGACGTGGTTTCTGCAGTCGCTTTAAATGATTGAAACCCTTCATTTTCAGATGCCTTCTGATGGTTTTAGGACTACATTCTGCTGCTGTTTGGCTTTTCAATCGACTTGAGCTATTACTAGAGTTTTTTTTTTAAACTTCTGATACGGCGATCCAGTGATGGGGTTATTTTTTTTTTGGTCGACCTGGGCTCTTTTTGTGCGCATATTGATCTGGATTTCTTAAAAAATTTGTGATGACCGTTTGGCTACGATTTACTTCGTTTGCAATGGATCTATGGGAGAGTCCACCCCTATTAAGCTCAAAGATCCTTCCTCTTTTTGCCATTTATAATTTAGTAAGAGGTTTTTTTATCCACTAACAAGTTGCTTTTAGTAACATAGAAAGCTTTTCGTATCCATTTTTTAAAAACTAGCCGTTTTATTAAAGTGGTCTTATCATTTTGACCAGGTGAAAATGTTTGTTTTTTAAAAAATAATGATTAGATCAGGGTTAAGGTTTCGAATGAAGCAGATTTCATTTTTTTCCATCATATTTTCCCTTTTGGTAATGGTTTCAACCATTTGTTTGATTAAAAATTCGATAATATGTGTAAACGCTTACTTTCTTAAGTGGTCTTATGATTTTGACCAGGACTCTATATATATATTGCAAGTTTATAATTTTTCTTCGGTTTATTCATAATTGAATTATTATAAGTGTTATCATTCATGTTAGAAATATTCATAGTTTTGACAACTGGAACTATTAAATTAGGATCATTAAGTATTTTTTAAACATAATATTTTTTTTTATAGTTGGTTTGGAGTATTCTTATGTCTTTTCAATTTAAAACTTTTTAATAATAGTAAACATGTCATGTTCGAAATTGTCCAATGTTTAATATAAGAAATTAAAAAATTAAAAAGAAACCAAAATGCTCCAATCCAATATACATACAAACATACACACACACACACACATATATACACACACACACATACACACACACACACGTGTACGTGTATGTGTCTTATTTGAACTATTGTTGTCATCTTGAGTGTTATTCTCACAAAATTTTGATCGATGTAACCCCCGATCTTTTTAATGTACGTCTTGTTGAACTCGGAATTTTTTCTATTGAACTCAGACTTCAGACTACTATATTTGAAATGCTTTAATTCAACAAATAAATATCACAACGAACGTAAAATATGTAACGAGACGGAATAGATTTTGGCTAGTATATATGATGAGCAAATAGAAATACACTTCCCCAACCCAAAAAGGAGGAGATAACGACTGGGAGGATTGTTTTTATGAAAGCAAACTAGATATTACACTATTCCCACACCAAAAAAACAACAAAAAAAGTAATCCATGGGAATATTGTATAATGAAGGAACATATACTAGACTACTTCCATCCACAAAAGAGGAGGTAATGCCAGGGAGCATAACACATACTACACTATCATCCGAAATTGAGCAAGGAAATGTAATACATTTGAAATAGGAAACTAAACCGAGTATTGTAAAACTACGATTAATGGAAGCAATAGTATAGTTTCAGATTTAGACAGATACCAAATCTCCATTAATAATAGAAGTAATAATATAGTTTTAACTTCCGACAGACAGATACCAAATCTGCATTAGTAATAGAAGTAATATAGTTTTAACTTCCGACAGACAGATACCAAATCTCCATTAATAATAGAAGTAATAATATAGTTTTAACTTCCGACAGACAGATACCAAATCTGCATTAATAATAGAAGTAATAATATAGTTTTAACTTCCGACAGACAGATACCAAATCTGCATTAGTAATAGAAGTAATATAGTTTTAACTTCTGACAGACAGATACCAAATCTCCATTAATAATAGAAGTAATAATATAGTTTTAACTTCCAACAGACAGATACCAAATCTGCATTAGTAATAAATATTTGTTTCTGTATTGTCCAATGATTTTATGTAGCGTTGAGAAGAGGGGGGGGGTATATAAAGGCATTTTTTTTTCTCAACGAATAACGCAGAATGAGTGCATGAATGATTTACATCTAAAAACACAAAAGTCACAAATAATTTTTAAGGAAGTAAAAACGCTTGTGGTCTGAAATAAGTTTATTGCCGTCGGCAGATGCAGCAGCTTGCCATGCATGAACGACTGCATGCGCAGCAGCAGCAGCAGCGTGCACTTGCACCCTCACTGACAAAACGGAGGTAAATAGGACACATATTTGATCACACACACACACACACACACACACACACACACACACACACACACACGTGAACGCATAGGACACCCATGTTCACACACTGGGTCATCTGAAAAAAGTTGAATATCAAATGTAGCAGCAATTCCTGGGACATGTTTACCAGAAAGAACAGTAGGAAATAAGTTATACACCATCCATTATGACTATGCAATCCATACATCTGCGTATCTAGAACATGGAGCTATTAAACCTGGCATAGTGATAAGGGGCAAGAAGGAGAAAGAAGCAACCTTAGTAGAAGTTAGTGTTCCCCAATGATGCTGGGTTAAACGGAACTGAGAAAGAAAAGATAACGAAATACTAAGCTCATGTGTAACATGAAAAGAAACTGCAATCTTAGGAGCAACCGGACTCATGAAAAAACTTCAAACTACCTGGCAAATATACCAGTTGAACCAAGTGCAAGAGAGATATAAAAAAAATGCACTTAAAGGGGCGGTTAGAATCTAAAAAAGATCTCTCGGTTGAAATGTATGAGATAGCAGGTAAATGTTTGGCATCTGGTAGGATGCCCCATCCCCAGCTAGAACCCCCCCCCTAAAAAAAAAAAAAAAACACTGACAAAACCTAAAACGGTACCTACATTGGAGGATACCATACAATTCAAGTCCCTGAATGTCATCCAGCTTTATCTTTATTCTAAAAAATCCTCTTTTTTCTCCGCTCTTATTAACTATCTTGCTTGTTTTCGGCTCCTTAACAACCGAATAGCAATTCATATCTAGATAGATTTAGGAGAGCCTTACTACCACACTTCGCATTTAAATTCTTTGTTATAAAGCAATTTATGTTGTGCCCACCCGCTCAACCGATGAATTTGTACATATAAACTTTTGTAAATAAGTCAGTAAAAAAAAAAAAAAAAAAAAAAAAAAAAAAAGCAATCACAGATTAATATTAAGTAGCTTTTACCCATAAAGTGAATGTGGTATTTTGGCAACTGAAACTAGTGTCAACAATAGACTAAGAGAACAACAGCCAGTCCACATTTTACCCCTACGTAAGTTTGACCTTGTGTCACATATTGTTAGGCTATAAAGAAAATTTGGATTATTTGGATTATTCAAACTACTGTTCGTATTTTGACTTATATTTTCACAACATTTCGTGTGATGTAACCACTGACCTTCTTAAAGTAGAGCTTGTAAAACTCGTGGCATAACGGATAAAACAGCAAGTGAAATTCAGTTCTGACACACTTCTGGGGTTAAAAGTTCAATCCTTAGTGTAGGCTACATTCAAAAATATTACTGCGAATTGCTTAAGACTTCTACCTGGTCATGGCTGACGGAATAAAAACATGCTACCCCTGCAGATTAACTAAAAGACTACGTTAAAAATTCTCTCCAGGTTTGACAAGACACAGCTGAAGAAGGTTGGAGGTTACATTGACCGAAATGTTGTGAAAATAACACTTAAGATGAGAACAGTAGTCTGAATAATCCAAACAATCAAGCCTCATCTAAAAATTAAAGTTTTTTGAACGGGACCCTTTATTTCACCCACGGGGGTAGCATTCTCTTGTTCCATTGGCCATGACTGGATAGAAGTCCTAATTCACAATTGTATTTTGAAGTGTCGCCCACACTGAGGATTTGGAATTCTGTGAAGATTCCAAAGTTTGGTAGAAACATTCCGGAGTTTGACAGGACACACCTGAAGAAGGTCGGCGGTTACATCAACCAAAACATTGTGAAAATAACAGTAATCCAAATAATATGAATAAATCAATTCTCATCTCAAAAATTCATAAACCAAATAACTTTTGTTAAAGTTTTGTAAAGTTTTAAAGATAAATAAAATTACTGATAAAACAGAGGCAAACTAATATATACAAACATTACTTTATGCATTGTCACATGCAAGCTCACACGGCACCAGCCGAAATAAACATGGCTATTTAAATTCTTACAAACGAAACAACTCTCTCCTTTTTTAAAAAAAAAAAAAAATTCCTTTTCATCCCAAACAAGGCATAATGTCACTTGTTACGTACGAGGGCTATAATTTGGGATCATGTCTGATAGGGGACTGTGGGAAGTTGAGCAGCGAGATGTCTGTTCATGTTACATTTAACTTTCTACAGCTTAGTTCAGTCATGGAAGCAGGAAACAGGGTAGAAATTCCAAAGTCTAGCAGTACTAGGGAAGAAACTATAGGAGCAGACGGCTT
Organism: Euprymna scolopes; assembly: GCF_053919585.1. Classification (NCBI taxonomy): domain Eukaryota; kingdom Metazoa; phylum Mollusca; class Cephalopoda; order Sepiida; family Sepiolidae; genus Euprymna; species Euprymna scolopes. The sequence goes on from NC_136510.1 coordinate 114,273,014, forward strand.
TCTGAAATCCCTCTGCCTGTTTTACAAGTATTTTAATGGAATGTGCTCTGATGAACTCATAGCACTTGTGCCCCCTCAATGTACACACCCTCGACTAACCCGGCAAGCAGCAAAATCCCACCCTTCACTGTTGAGATCTATAGATGTCAGAAAGCCTTCTACTCTAGTAGTTTCTTACTTCGGACTGCTAGACTTTAGAATTCTGTCCCTGTTTCCTGCTTTCTTCTGTACTAATATGCAGAAATTTAAATGTAATGTTAACAAACATCTAGATGCTCAACTCTCCACATATTAAACCCTTACGTCCAAGTAGCGATATGCCTTGTTTGGGGCAAATAAGAATATGAAAAATAAAAAAAAAAGAAAATATAAAGTTTCTAAAAACGAATGGAGCACTCTTCAATAGTTGACACTTTATATAAATATTGAGAATTTGTTTACACATGGCTCATAACTGATGACTATAGCGTTAGAAGTGCCGATTGTCAACTAAACAGTTGGGTTTCGATTTTAGCTTGAGGCACTTTCTTGTCTAGCCGCATTGAAAAGTTGTGATACGGCAATACAGACAGCACGCTTATGGATGACTATATTATATATACCAGCATATTTATTGGTTGCATAATTTTATTAGTGAATATGACAAACGAACTGTAAACAAGATCCCAAATTGTAGCACCTTACATCCAAGTGGCAATATGCCTCGTTTGGGGCGAATAAGAATTTTAATAAATAAACAAAATAAAATAAATTGTTGCTCTTTAATCAAGAATAAAAGTCGAAATCTTCAAGTTAGAGATCGATTGAGCCCTAAAATCGTCAGCAAAAGTACAATATAGTTAACAGGCGAAAAAACGAAAAAACTAAAATAAACCAACAAATTCATTTTTATCATTTTCTATCGATCTGTATAGTTTTAAACTTTTGCAACTTCAAGTTCCGTTATTTCAAAATATGTTTCATTACATTCACTTAGCCGATTTCGTCAATTAAATAAATAGTTGCATAAGTTGCAAATAAAAACTTGTGCTAATGGGTTGGTTTCCACTCTAATTAGAGCAAACTTTTTTTTTCGATTTCGTTTATTAAAAAAAATCTTAACAAGCACCTAATAATCTGATTAATTGAACACGGCTCGTAAACTACAGAAGAACCCGAAAAAAACTTATTTTACCATTTTTGTGAAGGGTGATGGCGAAAATAATGAAATATTAAAATAATGTTTTTCTTTTTATCAAAAAATAAATAAATAAAATGAAATAAGATAAAATAAAAACTAGTTCTTTACTTTACCTAAAAATTTATGCACTCGAATTATCGTCCTTTGGGCTCTTATAAAGACGGCCACTATAATTTTACGATTCATTTTTCATTGCGAAGTTAAACGTGTACGATGAAGCTTTTTTTTTTTTTTTTTTACTTGGGAGTCACCACTTATCAAGGCCCGAAGACCACCCGAGGATAAGGGTTAATTTAATGAATCCAAGGTTGTAGTATAATAATCGTTAATGGTGTAAATTAGGTAGAATTTGATTATTTATGTGGATGGCTCAACAAGAACTTGTTTACAATGGATTTGAAGGCTACCATGTTGTATTCAACCAGGAAGCAGGCCAGCGGAACAGTATTCCACAGGCAGGTAGTTCTGTGAAAAAATCTTTGTTCATGGAATCTGCATTTAGATTTAGGCACAAATAGAGTGGGAGAAATCGTATATAGTGATTGTAGCTAGTCGAGTGTTTTTTTTGTGAAAGTTTAGCAAAAGGGGCATCACAGATTCGAGTTCAGTCGAGCACGAGCACTTGTCATG
>NC_136510.1:114279823-114284823 GCF_053919585.1 Euprymna scolopes
AGACAAGCCCCCTTATTTCGCATAAAGTTATCTTCGCCAACCATATCTCTTTTGTGAGGAGGATTTGTATCGCCGATCACCTGAACGGTTTTGACGGGTTTGAACACTATACATTTTACAGTAATCGATCGTGAGAGGTGAATGAGAAATCTTGGTACTTGTACAGTTTAGTCAAGACATTAAAAAATAAAAATATCGAAAAAAGTTTAAATTGTATGTAGAACGAAGTTCTCCGAAAAAAAATTTCACTTAATTTCATCAAGTAATTTTTTTTTTTTTTTTTACAGCGAAAAAACAATTTGTTATGATACCGAGCAAAATGTTCGATTTTTAGGAAGAAAAGCTAGTATTAAAGATGGGGAGGGGTGTCAGCGCTTTAACTGGAGTTATCTCTCTTTGGCATTTCTAAAATTCAAACAATTTTTTAAAAAATCCAAGATGGCCGCCTTCAACGCGCTATCATAAAAAGTGTTTTTTCGCTGTAAAAAAAAAAACTACTTGATGAAATTAAGTAATTTTTTTTTTCGAAGAACTTCGTTCTATAACGGATACATACAATTTAAACTTTTTTTCGGTATTTTCATTTTTTAATGTTTTTAAAAATTACGGAAAATGATCCAGTAGAAGATGCGCTGGTTGGATGTAGTTTTAACAAAAAAATTCTTAATTACGTTCTTAGATTACGTACAAGTGCCAAAATCTTTCTAGTTATCACGATCCAGAGTGACCCATTTTTTACAGAGCTGGATTTTTCCCACATGAAACACCAAATTTATGTTTAACTCTACCCTCGTGGGAAGGCAAATGGAGATACTCGTTAAGATTTTTGTTCCTTAAAAGCGCTGGTTGAGTTTGAATAAAATGAAATACGTATTATATATTTTTGAAGCCAAAACAACGCTGATTCTCTAAAAAAGAAAAAGAAAGAAAGACATACTGAAGGCGAGGCTTTGCTTCGAAATATATTTATGAATTTCAATATAAATTTCAAACAAAATAAATGTCTGTTTATTTTGTAATAATGCGTTGTTTTTGGCTTCAAACGTATATAATACGTATTTTATTTTAGATGGAGATACTGTTGCAGGGAGTCGAATGGCTGAAGGTGCCTGTTACATGAGGAACTAATTAGGGTTTACATTGCCTTGAGTGGTTTCTCTATAGTTTGCCCTGAATAAAAGAAGCAATGATCCACACGTTTTTATTGTATTTTATTGATTACCATCTTCTTCTGTAATATAAATCTCACCTGTCTGTTTACATGTATGGATGTATGTATGTATGCTTGTATGTATGTATGTATGTCAGGTCATGTCATATGCTACTGGTACCATGTAACCCAGTACTACCTGCCTCATGGTCGAGTCACCGGCGACTAAACTGGTTCCTCCACCAGACTTGTTTGGTGAGGAGGGTGGCTAGTCTCCCTGAAGGATTAAAAACAAGACCTTCCAAAGGGCGAATGAACCCTTTTTCGAGGTCAACGGCCAACTAGCACTGTGTGTGTTTGTGTGTGTGTATGTGTGTGTTGGGGTGGAGAGGGCTCCCGTAAGCCATGGTGAAGGCAACCTTTCTAGGAGAAGCAAATCTCTGATTTAAAAAACCATAAAGCGGGAGACCAGTACCCGCATTAAGCTGGTCTGCAGTTTAACTTGTTGCTGGCTATCTTGCTCTTGCTTTTTGCTGGATCTCAACATTTTGAACCGAGAGAGACACTTAGCTGTCGTACAAAGCTAAGACTCTGTAATATCATCTGTGTATAGATACTCCCTCAGGCATTTATCTATTAAAATGGTCCTGTGGCGATGGAAGTCATTTTTGGCCACATGGACTTTAAGTGTCTGAGGGAGTGGCACTCGTCTGAAAAGACGTTGCAATCATCATGTATGTATGTATGTATGTATGCTTGTATGTATGTATGTATGTATGTATGTCTCGCAAAAACTTTTGATGGAGGGGATGAATCCTGACAAGATTGATATCATTTTGAAGTTTGACGTCTCGGACGACAAATATTGAAAAATTGGACAAAAACATTAATTACTTAACCCTAAACTCGGTCGTTTTGTACAAGGAGGGTCGATTTTTTTTGCCAACATTTTAGCAAGTCATTATCATCATTGGATTGACTTCGGTTAATTTCAACGCTTTTGACTTCTGGTCACGTCATGGAGACATCAGCTAAGACGTCATCTTTTTTTTCACTTTCTTTTCCACCTTCGCGTCACAGGTTCGAGCCTGCCTGCCTACTACCACTTTTTTTTTTATTTTGCTCAACACACACTTCCAAACACCCAGGCAACGCTGGGCACCCAGGCTCGTCCACATATAAATAATAATGAAACATGGTGGCAGTGGTGATATCGAATGATTTTCAAGTATGAAGAATGTAATTTAGAATGGATTTTAAGAGGACAAATGCAGATAAGTAATGTTTGATTGTTTTGTTCACACAGAGTAAAGAAGAAAAATGGCTGAAGTCGGCACAGAAGAAACAAAAGGCCCTGTTACTGGGATAAGACCTCCACTACCCATATCAGTGGAAGGGAATTTGTCGGCAAATTGGAGGCTTTTTACAATGAAATGGCACAATTATTTCCGGGGAAACATCCAATAAAAGAGCAAACATTATTGCTGCTGCACACGCTGGGAGATGAAGCATCAAATGTTTTTGGTGGATTTTAATTTTTTACTCCTGAGGAGAACACGCCATGAAATAATTCAGATATTCAATAAATATGCTATAGGGAAAACAAACAAAACATATGAACATTACGTCTTCCATACAAGGAAACAGGGAGAACCAGAAACTGTTGAAGCATTTATTACGTCGCTTCATGTGTTGATAAAAACATGTAATTTTTGAGACAGTTGTGTCTCATCGATATTACGATATCAAATAATTCTTGGAATACACAAGGGAGGGTAAAGAGGCAGAAAAACCTATTTACTTTTTATCCCATAAGTTGAGTAATACTCAAACCAGATGGTCACAATGTGTGATACACTATGCCCTGAATAAATCAAATCACTATTTGCAGCGTTCACCATCTATACAAACCATAGACCATTAGAATATTTACTAAACTCACGAATTCAAAATAGAAAAATACAAACGTGGGCTTTAAGTATGGCCGGCTATAATTGCACCATACAGTACCTAAAGGGAAAAGACGTCTGTGTGAATCTCTTGTCATGTGTTGCGGATTCGAGGCAGGACAATGATGATCCTCCTGTAGAAATAGACAGTAGGAATTACACGGTGAGTGCAATAAACTCAAATCATTTTGAGCCAAAAGAGTTTGCATCACATAAGGATGCTGAAGACTCATCAGTAGAACATGAGCGTCCTACATTATCGGGTTTAGATGTAAGTAAAGAACAGGAAGCAGATAGGGAGATTGTAGATTTAAAGATGCGACTAAAAGGCGGTAAAGCGTCCAAGATGCAACAGAAGAAGTACATAGTAATGGATGATATAGTATATTACTTGTCGCAACCCGATGACGAACCAATAATTAGGCTATATATTCCGTCACATCTAAGAAAAAGGGTGTTAGTTCAATACCACGATGATAATGGTCACATGAGCGTGGAAAAACGTTTCATGCTATTAAGCAAAAAATATTTCTGGCCTGGTTTATTTAAACAAGTAAACGAATACATAGGTAAATGTGTTCTGTGGCAAACCAGAAATTTGAGGAAACAGCAACTTCAAATGCAGGAGTGCGATTTGCCGCCTTTTCCTTTTGCTACCGACACTAACAGCAATGCTCGTCGAGTGAAATTCAGTAGCTGAAATGACAGCTTTTATTGCACGTCAAAAAACATTGCTTGACTCTCTCTTTCTCTCAGTTCGCCACAACATAGTCAGACTTTTTCTCTCACACTCTAAAGTCTTCACCTTCTTCCTCCCTTTCTTTTTTCATACTGACTGCCACCTCGGCGCACACTAAAAAGTAAAAAGCAGATTTTTTAGCCAGATTCAACCTGTCTGTGGACTTGACTAGTCACACACTAACAGACAATCAAACCAAGATTCCGGTAAAAGGAATCACCTCGAGATACCAGTCTACTGGAATCAGCTCTGCCTTACCCGAGGGCATGTACATTCACCAGCTACTATGAAAATATCCACAACTCTCACAACCATTTAAAAACACAGACACTATAAAGCATAATGCCCAGCGCTACATCAAAACAACGAGATAACCTGTCTACGCCATCCCCAGACGATTGAAACCAGATAAATACAAGATTGCAAAAGACGAGTTTCAGCATATGTTACAGCAGGGGATCATCCGACCCTTGAAAAGTGCTTGATCTTCCCCTCTCCACATGATGCAAAAGTCAGACCCTACATCATTGTGGTGATTTTAGAAGATTAAATGCGAAAACAGTCCCAGATTGATACCTTATCCCACATATCCATGATTTTGCCATCAGACTGCAAGGCGCCACCATATTTTCTAAATTGGATCTTGTAAAAGCTTATTACCCATTTCCAGTGGCAGAAGAAGGCATTCATAAAACTGCACTGACCACACAATTTGGCCTTTACGAGTTCATATGGATGTCTTTTGGGCTCAGGAACGCCTGCCAAACCTTTCAAAGGCTAATAAACAAAGTTTTTAGAGGTCTGCCATTCATATTTACACATCTGGATGGCGTTCTAATTGCCAGCAGAAACCTTGAGTAGCACAGATAACACTTGGAGCAAACCTTTCAAAGACTGTCACATTATGGTCTAAAAATAAACATCGAGAAATGCCTTTTTGGCCAACCAAGATTAATTTCCTCGGACACTTGATTGACAAGGATGGAATATCTCTACTATTTGAGAAAGTAAGCGCTATTTTAAATTTCCCACAGCCCACATCTGTCAGACAAGTATGCCAAGTCATAGGCGTAATTAACTACTACAGACAATTCTTACCTAACTGTTTTACAATACTTGCACCGTTGAGATGTCTGTTAAAAAAGAAAACAAAAAAACACTA
>NC_136510.1:114289823-114432323 GCF_053919585.1 Euprymna scolopes
TATGATATAAAGGGGTCTATCCTTGGACCTCTATTATTCCTGATATTCATGAATGACCTCCCTGACAAAATTGTCTGTGAGATGGGTATATATGCTGATGACACCATGCTCTATAACCGACACGACAGGAAAACAAATGAACACATATCTAGAGAAATGGCAGAAACACTAGAGGATGAACTCCAATCTGTAGTGGAATGGGGACAAAAATGGATGGTCACATTCAATGCTGCTTAAACTAAACTTGTTTCCTTCAATAACTACAAGAAACCTTCTCTACCACCAATAGCAATGGCCAAAGAATCTTTATCTGGAAGTACATCTTTTAAACTCCTTGGCCTAACGTTCACAGGAAACATGAGGTGGAACAATTACATTGAGAGCATTGCCAGGACTGCTGCGAAAAAGGTAGGTTCTCTCTACCGTGCTAGAAAGCTACTAACACCTGAAAGTATCCTGTACCTCTATAAGGCCACCATTCGCCCATGTATGGAGTATTGTTGTCATATTTGGGCTGGTGCATCTGCTACTAGTCTCTCACTCCTAGACAAGGTTCGAAAGAGAGTCGCCAACCTAATAGGTCCTGAACTGTCATCTAAGATTCAGCATCTGTCCCATCGAGAAATGTAGCATCCATCTGCCTGTTCTACAAGTATTTTAATGGTGAATGCTCTGACGAACTGCAAGCACTTGTACCCCCTCGACGTAAATATCCCCGACAAATCCGACAAGCATCAAAATCCCACCCCTTCACAGTTGAGATCCCTAGATGTAAAAGAACCTTCTACTCCAATAGTTTCTAGACCAGAACCGCTGGACTTTGGAATTCCCTTCCGAGTTCCTACTTCCCGAACTGTACTGACATGCAGAAGTTCAAGTGTAACGTGAACCAACATCTTGCTGCCCAACTCCCCACATAGTACCCCTGTAGCTTATGTCCCTGATAGTAGCCCACTACATCAAAGTGGCAATGTGCCTTGTTTGGGGTGAAATTGTAATAAAAAATTTTTTTTAAAATAATAATAACCTTCAATTGATTGTGAACTCATGTAAATAAATGCTTTATGTAAAAATGCAGTTATATGCTTATAATTGCGACATGACAATTAAATAGATAACATTACTTTTTAATGGAAGTCAATTTTGCGGCTTTCGATTTTCGTTCTTATACTGAAGAAGCACCCATTAATTACTTTTATAGAATGAAATGAATTTTTCATGCAGTAGAGGTCTGGTTAGTGCTCTCTCCCCAGTCTTTGCATCCTCCTTAACCTTTTGACTAATTGGTGTGGTGCTAATTAATTCCGACACTACTTTTCTTTTGGAGGGAAGTGGAGTAGTTAACTTATAATTTTGTAGTTTTCAGTTTTCTCGGTTCCATGTGATATTCCTCTATCTTTTTGTTTCACTTCTGTTGTAGTTTCTATATGAATAAAACTTGGGTGAATAATCACGACTGGCACTGCATCAAATAGTCGAAGTGTCAATGAAACAAAAATGTAGTAGGCAAAAAAAAATAAATAGATAAATGTTCTGTCAGCAACAGTACAACTTCAAAATAGTCAATATCGCCCACCTCCAGAAGAGAGGGAATTCCTGTCCGTGATAACCGTGGTAAAAGAAGACACACTCCAATCGCCAGAAACACCCACACACACAGTTTGCAGGACACTGCCGACTCGTCTCTGGCCTCCTGCTTTTATAGTGGCCGGGAATTATCCATTTGCATAATCACATGAGACAGAAACGTGATTTTCCGAGAGTTGCATGGGGTAAATGCTAATAAAAAACCCCGGACGCCATCTTGGAATTCTCTTTTTCTCCCCAACTGGTGACACAACAGACATACCCGAGGTAAGCTCTTTTTCCCCTCATTTTAGTTATTGCTGCTTCTGCTACAGTCAAGGAGGATGGAAAGACCTAGGAGAGAAAGCACTAATCAGGTCTCCACTTGATGAGTGTTAAGAGGACTGGGACCTTAAGGAGGCTTCTTGCCACTCAAATTCCAGTGAAGACCAATGACTGCTACCAACGAGAAATCAATGGTAAACGGTTGTTGCGATAATGCAAATTTTTTTAAAAATGGTATGGAAAGAGGTGGAGAGTACTGGAAAAGCTGGAAAGACTTATCACTCAGAGTCCAGGGAACACCACAAGTTATTCTAAAAGAGAATTCTTTGATGATAGCCATGTGAAAACTCCTAGTGAGTGAATAATAGGTACCACCAAAACTGTGTGTAAAACGTCAATGTTTTACACAATAATAGCAACGTCATCATTTACTATTTTCTGAGTCAATTTCTATGGATGGGCATTGCCGCTATAAGCGTTAACAGAAGTAACGGGTTTTTTTTTTTTTTTTGCTATTGGAGTTTCATATTTACATTGTAAAACAAATAGATTTTTAACGAACTACACAGACGAGAGTTAATAAAATAAAATTAATTTTAACGCCTTCTGGTGACACGTTATGTACCTAAAGACAACGTTGCTTACAGGCGCCAGAAAATAAAGATTATTCTCTATTAATTTAAATAATTAAATCAAAACGAATTTTTTTAGGTCGATTTTGTATTTGCAATTTTTATTTTCTCAAGAGTCATATATTCTATTATATGAATGTTGAAATTTTTACTGACCTACATTTATTTTTTTAGTTTTCGTAGCATGAAATATGGGGAGGGGTAGAACACCTAAAAATATATATTTCCTCTAATATATTAAATGAAACCTACTTTTATTATGTAAGTTTATTTAATAATGAATAAATATCGAAAATTTCAGAAAAATATGACAATTATTTGATTTTTGCTAGATTTTTAAAACATGGGTATGTCTACGGTTTCAAAAACGTCACTACATACAGGGTGACACCCCAACCCTCAAATACGGGCCCCAACTCTAATTAGGCCCCGTTTCTTAGTGTTTTGTCCGAATGAAATTAAACTTTGGTCAAAACTAGTTTATTATATTCAAAACGTCACATCAAAACACGAGGGTATTTGGCCTTTTTTCTCCGTTCTACAGCATATGTTCTAGATATACTTTCTTTGTTTTTTTTTGTTTTTTTTGGGTCACCCTGTAGGAATGTTGTTTTAAAGCGTCGATAATGTAAACACAATTTCTGTCTCACATTCTCATTAACTTTGTATGCTGTAAAAAAACTTAAAAAATATTAGCAGTTTATTTGAAACTTCTTTTAAATGGTAAAAAAAAATTAGGATGATAATATTAAATTATAAATGCATTTTATAAACTCTAGTTCAGTATGCTTGCAAGATGCTCAAGAAGCATTTGGAGGAGTGCTTCATTCAACTGCCCAGACTCTATGGACAGGAATTTGACAGCTATTTAGCTGATTCACTCTGACTAGAGTGCCTAGTTGTAATGGCACACTTATGGAGTGTAAGATTATAACTACATTGAAACGGGTTTGCTGTAAAAAAATCTCCAAGATATGATGATCTGCCCAATGAATTATTCCTGAAGTCATTGCCATGTTTGTCATTTTTCTTAAAGATGAGTGCAGCAATAACTTTATCCAGGGCTTCATCCCTGGTCAGGTTACCAAAAGCATAATCATATTGCTTAAAACAAAGAACCAGCATGGCGAAGAGGATTTGGATGGTTAAAAGCCTCTAACTCTGCTAAACATAGTTAAAGATTTTAACAAGATTTTTTTGTGATGCATTTTTTTTTATTTACTGTTTTTACATCCCAAACAAGGCACAGAGCCACTTACTTTTAAGGGGCTGCTATTTGGGATGCATTTTTTTTATTTACTGTTTTTACATCCCAAACAAGGCACAGAGCCACTTACTTTTAAGGGGCTACTATTTGTGATGCATTTTTTTTCATTTACTGTTTTTACATCCCAAACAAGGCACAGAGCCACTTACTTTTAAGGGGCTGCTATTTGGGATGCATTTTTTTTATTTACTGTTTTTACATCCCAAACAAGGCATAGAGCCACTTACTTTTAAGGGGCTACTATTTGTGATGCATTTTTTTTATTTACTGTTTTTACATCCCAAACAAGGCACAGAGCCACTTACTTTTAAGGGGCTGCTATTTGGGATGCATTTTTTTCATTTACTGTTTTTACATCCCAAACAAGGCATAGAGCCACTTACTTTTAAGGGGCTACTATTTGTGATGCATTTTTTTTCATTTACTGTTTTTACATCCCAAACAAGGCACAGAGCCACTTACTTTTAAGGGGCTGCTATTTGGGATGCATTTTTTTTATTTACTGTTTTTACATCCCAAACAAGGCATAGAGCCACTTACTTTTAAGGGGCTACTATTTGTGATGCATTTTTTTTCATTTACTGTTTTTACATCCCAAACAAGGCACAGAGCCACTTACTTTTAAGGGGCTACTATTTGTGATGCATTTTTTTTATTTACTGTTTTTACATCCCAAACAAGGCACAGAGCCACTTACTTTTAAGGGGCTGCTATTTGGGATGCATTTTTTTTATTTACTGTTTTTACATCCCAAACAAGGCACAGAGCCACTTACTTTTAAGGGGCTACTATTTGTGATGCATTTTTTTTATTTACTGTTTTTACATCCCAAACAAGGCACAGAGCCACTTACTTTTAAGGGGCTGCTATTTGGGATGCATTTTTTTTATTTACTGTTTTTACATCCCAAACAAGGCACAGAGCCACTTACTTTTAAGGGGCTACTATTTGAGTCCGGATTTGTAGAGATACTATGTAGAGAGTTTGGGAATGAGATGTCTGGTCACATTACACTTGAGATTCTGCATGTCAGTACAGTCAGGGAAGCAAGGGCCCGAGAGAGAATTCCAAAGTCTAGCAATTCGAGGGAAGAAGCTATTTGAGTAGAAGGCTTTATGGCATCTCGGGATCTTTAAAGTGTAGAGGTGGGATTTTGCTGCTTGTCTGCTTTGTCAGGGGTATTTAGGTTGTTTATTATTATTTGGATTATTTGAACCACTGTTCTCATCTGAAGTGTTATTTTCACAAAGTTTCAGTCACTGTAACCTTCGACGTTCTTCATGTGTATCTTATAGAATTCAGCCTATCCTGCCTTGACAGAGTACAAAATAGACTTTATGGCTTAGTGGAGGATGCCCTTTTCACTTCCTTGCAACCTCTCTCCCACAGAAGAGACGTTGCGAGCCTGTCTTTGTTTTATCGTTATTTCCATGGCAAGTGCTTGTCTGAGCTCCAATCTCTGGCCCCCCTCCTCGCCAATCTTTCATGATAAACACCCATCTAGCTGAAACCACTGTCAATAATTTTTCCCACTCTTTATCTGTGCCAAAATCGAAACGTAGATTCCATGAACAAAGCTTCTTTCTTAGAAATGCACGCCTGTGGAACTCTCTCCCGTTTGCCTGTTTCCCACCTGACTACAACTTGGATGTCTTCAAGTCTAACATAAATAAATTCCTGATTAACTGCCCCCTTAAGTAAGACACTTTATCAAATCTCCAATGCTTATGATTATTACGGTACTATCCCATTGATTACTGTACACGCAATAACCCTTATCCTCAAGTGGCTTCTGGGCCTTGATAAGTGGTGGCTACCATGTAAAAAAAAAAGAAGGAATATTTTTGTCAAAATCTGTCTGTTAAAGTCATAAATCTGATGGAATTTAGAATGGAACTCTTTATTAAATCCATGGTTGTAGGATACTCTCATTCCATCAGCCATGACTGGGTAGAAGTTCCTCCAAGTAATTCGAATGTATTTTGATTGGCGCCTGCACTAAGGATTGAACCTTAACCTCCAGAAGAATGAAACTTACAATTAAATTTTATCAAGTACTTTATCCATGACGCCATGGTTGCTTTTGAACCTGAAGCATAATTACAGATTGTTGGTGGTGATTTGATTAAACTGGAGATCAATCTAAAACAACTTGCATCTGATACCCACAATCAGAAAGAGAAGAAGAAGAAAAGTTGACAATTAAGCTGTACTGGTCTATTTATATCTGTCCAAAGCTTTTCATAGGCTCGACCATGATTTGATAAGATTAACTATGATTTGATAAAGTCCACCATGATTTGATTAAATCAACCATGATTTGATATGGTCAACCATGATTTGATATAGTACACCATGATTTGATAAAGTCAACCATGATTTGATAAAGTCAACCATGATTTGATATGGTCAACCATGATTTAATAGGGTCAACCATGATTTAATAGGGTCAACCATGATTTGATAAAATCAACCATGATTTAATAAAGTCAACCATGATTTAATAGTCAACCATGATTTGATAAGATCAACCATGATTTGATAAGGTCAACCATGATTTGATAAGGTCAACCATGATTTGATAAAGTCAACCATGATTTGATAGGGTCAACCATGATTTAATAAAGTCAATCATTATTTGATAGGGTCAACCATGATTTGATAGGGTCAACCATGATTTGATAGGGTCAACCATGATTTGATAAAGTCAACCATGATTTGATATAGTACACCATGATTTAAAGTCAATCATGATTTGATAAAGTCAACCATGATTTGATAAGGTCAACCATGATTTGATAGGTCAACCATGATTTGATAGGGTCAACCATGATTTGATAAGGTCAACCATGATTTGATAGGGTCAACCATTATTTGATAAAGTCAACCATAATTTGATATGGTCAACCATGATTTAATAGGGTCAACCATGATTTGATAAGGTCAACCATTATTTGATAGAGTCAACCATGATTTCCTGTCATTTGTTTTAGAGACCATCGGTTTTAATCCAAACTCCTGCAAATGGATCATCATTCTATATCATCTGCTAATGATAACAGTGAAAGTAAATGTAATGAAATGTTGTCACGACAAGTTGTTTTGCTGGCATTAACGTTCTTGATGAGTGTGTCAATATTATAAACAGATATGTAGATGTCGCTCAGATTATTTTTGGTCTTGGGAGAAAATTTGGGAGGTAGATGACCCTGATCGTATAGGGTCAAGTTTGATGCAAAATTCTTGGCAAAAAGTTTGGTTCTGTCAGATGCTGACGAAATCACCTCAAGTCTGTTGATAATAGTCGGAATAGAGGACTCGCATTTGTTCTGGACCTTGTTATTTGCAAAAACTCATGGGAACCAAGTCTCTGTTCTACTTTGCAGCATATGACTTGCTCGTGTTTTCTATAATCCTTTTACGGTGATTGCTGGCAGTTCTAAAAGCGACTTTAATTTCAAAACATCTATTACTTTTAAAGTAATTGAAGAAATGGTTTCTATGTGCAATGGCTGCAGAACATTCAGGGCTGTTCGGTTTCTAATCGAATTTAATGAGGAGTATGTAACTGTCTATGCCAATGATTACGAATCAGTTAAATCAGATGATATAGTTGATGCATTCAGTTTAAACATAGGGCGTAAGGGTAGATCTGATATGAATATTCAAATACTGCCCTGTCAGCCATTAAGTATCACTACACTAATCAATACACTATTTGATACAATATTCGATACACTATTCGATACACTATTCAATACACTATTCAATACTCTATTCAATACACTATTCAATACACTATTCGATACACTATTCAATACACTATTCAATACAATATTCGATACACTATTTGATACACTATTCAATACACTATTCAATACACTATTCAATACTCTATTCAATACACTATTCGATACACTATTCGATACACTATTCAATACACTATTCAATACACTATTTGATACAATATTCGATACACTATTCAATACACTATTAAATACACTATTCAATACTCTATTCAATACACTATTAAATACACTATTCGATACACTATTCAATACACTATTCAATACAATATTCGATACACTACTTGATACACTATTCAATACACTATTCAATACACTATTCAATACTCTATTCAATACACTATTCGATACACTATTCGATACACTATTCAATACACTATTCAATACAATATTCGATACACTATTTGATACACTATTCAATACACTATTTAATACACTATTCAATACACTATTCAATACACTATTTAATACACTATTCAATACCCTATTCGATACAGTATTCGATACACTATTCGATACACTATTCAATACACTATTTAATACACTATTCAATACACTATTCAATCCACTATTCGATACACTATTCAATACACTATTCAATACACTATTCAATACACTATACAATACACTATTCAATCCACTATTCGATACACTATTCGATACACTATTCGATGCACTATTTCATACAGTATTCAATACACTATTTGATACAGTATTCAATACACTATTCGATACACTATTCGATACACTATTTGATACACTATTTGATACACTATTCGATACAGTATTCGATACACTATTTGATACACTATTTAATACACTATTCAATCCACTATTCGATACACTATTCAATACACTATTTGATACACTATTCGATACGCTATTCGATACACTATGTGATACACTATTCGATACACTATTCGATACACTATTTGATACACTATTCAATACACTATTCAATACACTATTCAATTTACTATTCGATACACTATTCAATACACTATTCAATACACTATTCGATACACTATTCAATACACTATTTGATACAGTATTCAATACACTATTTGATACACTATTCGATACACTATTCGATACACTATTTGATACACTATTCGATACACTATTCGATACACTATTTGATACACTATTTGATACACTATTCAATACACTATTCGATACACTATTTGATACATTATTCAGTCCACTATTCAATACACTATTCGATACACTATTCAATACACTATTCAATACACTATTCAATACACTATTTGATACACTATTTGATACACTATTTGGTACACTATTTGATACAGTATTCAATACACTATTCAATACAATATTCGATACACTATTCGATACACTATTTGATACACTATTTGATACAGTATTAAATACACTATTCAATACACTATTTGATACACTATTCAATACACTATTCAATACACTATTCGATACACTATTCGATACACTATTCGATACACTATTTGATACACTATTTGATACAGTATTCAATACACTATTCAATACACTATTTGATACACTATTCGATACAATATTCGATACACTATTTGATACACTATTCAATTCACTATTTGATACACTATTCAATCCACTATTCAATACACTATTTGATACACTATTTGATACACTATTTGATACACTATTCAATACACTATTCCATACACTATTCAATCCACTATTCGATACACTATTCAATCCACTATTTAATACACTATTTGATACACTAGTCAATACACTATTCAATACACTATTTGATGCACTATTTAATACACCATTCGATACACTATTCGATACACTATTCAATACACTATTCGATACACTATTCGATACACTATTTGATAAACTATTCAATACACTATTTGATACACTATTCAATACACTATTCAATACACTATTCGATACACTATTCGATACACTATTTGATACACTATTTAATACACTATTCGATACACTATTCCATACACTATTCAATACACTATTCGATGCACTATTTAATACACTATTCAATCCACTATTCGATACACTATTCGATACACTATTCAATACACTATTCGGTGCACTATTTGATACACTATTTAATACACTATCCAATCCACTATTCGATACACTATTCGATACACTATTTAATACACTATTCAATCCACTATTCGATACACTATTACAATACACTATTCAATACACTATTTGATACACTATTCGATACACTATTCGATACACTATTTGACACACTATTCAATACACTATTCGATACACTATTCGATACACTATTCAATACACTATTCGATGCACTATTTAATACACTATTCAATCCACTATTCGATACACTATTCGATACACTATTCAATCCACTATTCAATCCACTATTCGATACACTATTCAATACACTATTCAATACACTATTCGATGCACTATTTGATACACTATTCGATACACTATTCGATACACTATTCTATACACTATTCAATACACTATTTGATACACTATTCGATACACTATTCGATACACTATTTGATACACTATTTAATACACTATTCAATCCACTATTCGATACACTATTACAATACACAGTTCAATACACTATTTGATACACTATTTGATACAATATTCCATACACTATTCGATACACTATTCAATACACTATTCGATACACTATTCAATACACTATTTAATACACTATTCAATCCACTATTCGATACACTATTCGATACACTATTCAATACACTATTTGATACAGTATTCAATCCTCTATTCGATACACTATTCGATACACTATTCAATACACTATTTGATACACTATTCAATCCACTATTCGATACACTATTTAATACACTATTCAATACACTATTCGATACACTATTCGATACACTATTTACTACACTATTTAATACACTATTCAATACACTATTCGATACACTATTCGATACACTATTCAATACACTATTCGATACACTATTCGATACACTATTACAATACACTATTCAATACACTAATCGAACACTATTCAATACACTATTCGATACACTATTTGATACACTATTTAATACACTATTCAATCAACTATTCGATAAACTATTACAATACACTATTCAATACACTATTTAATACACTATTCGATACACTATTCGATACACTATTCAATAAACTATTTAATACACTATTCAATACACTATTCGATACACTATTCGATACACTATTCAATACACTATTTGATACAGTATTCAATACACTATTTGATACACTATTCAATACACTATTCGATACACTATTTAATACACTATTCAATACACTATTCGATACACTATTCGATACACTATTCAATCCACTATTCGATACACTATTCGATACACTATTCAATACACTATTCAATACACTATTTGATACACTATTCAATACACTATTCAATACACTATTCGATACACTATTCGATATACTATTCAATACACTATTCAATACACTATTCGATACACTATTCGATACACTATTCGATGCACTATTCGATACACTATTCGATACACTATTCAATACACTATTCGATGCACTATTCAATACACTATTCGATACACTATTCAATACACTATTCGATACACTATTCGATGCACTATTTGATACACTATTCAATACACTATTCGATACACTATTCGATACACTATTCAATACACTATTCGATGCACTATTCAATACACTATTCGATACACTATTCAATACACTATTCGATACACTATTCGATACACTATTCGATACACTATTCGATACACTATTCGATACACTATTCGATGCACTATTCAATACACTATTCGATACACTATTCGATGCACTATTCAATACACTATTCGATGCACTTTTCGATACACTATTCAATACACTATTCGATACACTATTCGATACACTATTCGATACACTATTCGATGCACTATTCGATACACTATTCAATACACTATTCGATACACTATTCAATACACTATTCGATGCACTATTCGATACACTATTCAATACACTATTCGATACACTGTTCAATACACTATTCGATACACTATTTGATACACTATTCAATACACTATTCCATACACTATTTGATACACTATTCAATACACTATTCGATTCACTATTTGATACACTATTCAATCCACTATTCGATACACTATTCCATACACTATTTGATACACTATTCAATACACTATTCAATTTACTATTCGATACACTATTCAATACACTATTTGATACACTATTCAATACACTATTTCATACACTATTTGATACACTATTCAATACACTATTTGATACACTATTCAATCCACTATTTGATACACTATTCAATACACTATTCGATACACTATTCAATACACTATGTGATACACTATTCAATACACTATTCGATACACTATTGAATACACTATTGGATATACTATTCAATAAACTATTCGATACACTATTCAATACACTATTTGATACACTATTAATTACACAATTTGATACACTATTCCATACACTATTCAATCAACTATTCGATACACTATTCAATACACTATTCGATACACTATTTGTTACACTATTTGATACACTATTCAATCCACTATTCAATCCCCTATTCAATACACTATTCATACACTATTCGATGCGCTATTTGATACACTATTCAATACACTATTCGATACACTAATCGATACACTATTAGATACACTAATTAATCCACTATTCGGTACACTATTCAATACACTATTTGATACACTATTCGATACACTATTTGACACACTATTTGATACACTATTCAATACACTATTAGATACACTATTCAATACACTATTCGATACACTAGTTGATTCACTATTTGATACACTATTTGATACACTATTTGGTACACTATTTGATACACTATTCAATACACTATTCGATACACTATTCGATACACTATTTGATACACTATTCAATACACTATTCACTACACTATTCGTTACACTATTTGATACACTATTTAATACACTATTCGATACACTATTTGATACACTATTCAATACACTATTCCATACATTATTCAATACACTATTCCATACACTATTCAATACACTATTCGATACACTATTTAATACACTATTCAATACACTATTTGATACACTATTTGATACACTATTCAATACACTATTCAATACACTATTCGATACACTATTCAATACACTATTCGATACACTATTCGATACACTATTCAATAAACTATTCGATACACTATTCAATACACTATTCGGTGGAGACAGATATTTAAGGTTTTGTTATATTATTATATTTATTGAGATAACCGAGTGATCAGAAGACGCTAGCAGGGACTGAACTGAGGATGAGCTCAATTTAGGATGTGTTGTTAGAAAAAAATCTAGATGACTTGCAAATTGTCTGTCAGCATCAGGTACCCAAATTGGTTTATTAACAATTCGTGTTAGGTCATAAGTAAGTGAGAAACCATCTCCCTTCATTATCTGTTTTGTTTGCGTGGACTAATCATCCAACATTGTTAACATTGAAATCTTCACAGACATAGATATTAGCTGAGGGATAAGCAGATGAGGTTTGATCGTTTTACTTAGCAAAGATAGCTACTCCATCATTGTGTGGACGGTAGACAACAAATTTAAATGCTGTGGTGTAAGTTCTACTCTAAAGCACATGGAGGGGTTTTTGTGGAATTCTTTGGAGATGTCCCTGCCACAGAGGAAGCTATCCCCTATGTAGGCACATATTCCATACCCATGGCGGTCTTGAGGATTGAGTTTAGATGTAAAGTTAGAATAGCCTTTGATGGAGAAATCGGCTAAAAAAGCAGTTGAGCTAATGCCAGTTTCATACAAGAACAACAAGTTAGATTTGGTCTTCTGTAATTTGGAAGGTTGAAAACATAGACACCTGATGTTAGAGGAGACCCTGTAGTGGGGGAGGGAGGGTCTAAATTGGAAGTTGTGGTTCTGGGTTTTCTCATGATTTGCTTGTTGGAATATTTCATAGTTAGGCTGGGGAGTTTGTGGAAGAGGTCATCAGAGTTGTTTAGAGCAGAGAGAAAATAGGGATGAAAGAATAACTTTTGTAGACCATTGAAAAAGAAAAGCCATACCAGTTCTCACTAAAATGGCATAAAGAAGCCATACCAGAAGCTACTGCATTATCCAGACTCCATTCACCAAATAGCAATGCAGCAGTACCAGTATTTTGCACTTGATGATAGGATGGCCTTCTTGAGAGTTACTTCAATGTTCGGGTCCCTGACTATTAAGAGGATAATGTCAGCCCAGGAAAACATTTACCTCCAGCATCCTTATTATTAGTGACATGACAACAAGAATAGAATGGGAAAAGAATTTAATCATCTCTAGTTACTGCATGCACTATACTTCCGACCAAGTATACAGTGTTTTCTTCTCCATTTGTCAGAAACATCGATTAATTGTTGAGGATGAGGATTGTGGAACAAAATAGGGGAAGTGAGAGTTTCTGAGCTGCCAAAAACGCACCCACAATGCCTTTTCAACTCTCTTTTAAAAAAATGATTAAAAATTTTTTTTTTTTTTTGCATTTGTGTAACATAGCACATATGGCGTGCACATGGGAGAAAATCAACAGCAACCAGAGGATAGATGACTAGTTAAAATATTAGCAGCAGCAATCGTCTTAGCACGTATGCAAATTAAGCAAGTGTGTGCGCGCTAATGTCACGGGAAGAAGGAGGAGAGAAAAAGGAAAATAAAATATACAGCACGTGGTCGAACAACGGAAGCAATGAGACATGTTTTGACTCTTGTGCGGCGAGAGAGAAATTTCACCGCACGATCGAAAAAGCGGAAAGGCATGCAACAAAAAAATACACGTGCACGAAAGAGTGTCTTGACAGGCATGTTCAACATTTGAGTGATATTTTGAAACGCAATGAAGAACGTCGGAAATCTTCTTCTATTCTATTTTCTTCTATCTATTCTTCTATTCTTTCTTTCTATTCTTTCTTCTTCTATTCTATCTATATAAATAAAATGAACTCATTTTTTCCCGTCTGATTTTGACATTAATAGGATTAAAAATCAAGATATTTCATGCAAATGTAATATGCACAAACGGCAGAACAATATCTGAGGTGTGTTATAGGCTTATTATTTCTCAAATTCCTCGATAATCTTAGATTTCTATACTTTTTCTGCTGAGAAGTCACGGCCAAAATCGGTTAAGATCAATGGAAGTGGTAAAATATTTTCTCTCTAATAAATTCCTCCTCCCCCTGCCACCACTTAACACCGTTTGGGGATCGTTCTCAAGGAACAGTTGAGAAGAGAACACCGGTTTGGCTTCGTAGTTCTTTCATGTGAAGTTATTTAAAATCACTAAACTAAGCTGCAGTGCTCTGTGGCGTAGTGGTTAGCGTGCTGGATAATTCACATTATATTTTCACATGCGCGCCGACCTACCGTAGTCGTTTTTTTTTTTTTTTTTCCTAAACAACTGGAATGGACTTTTCTTGGTGGCCGAACTGTTAACGTTGCAGATGCTTTTTTGTTTTGTTTTTTTTCACACTTTATTTTCCTACTTTTACTCATGACTCCGGGTTTGATTCTTCCTACTTACCTACCATAACATTTTTTAAAACTTCCCCCCCCTCTCCCGTCCCGGAAACAAACACTCGGGCAACGCCGGGTACCCCCGCTAGTTACTAGAATAAATGCTTGTTGTATTCATCTAGAAACATGCTGTCATATTTTTACGTCTTTCCTTGTTTGCTTGTTCCTGTGATGGTTCCAGACAACATGTGGGTCCGAGAGTTAAAATGTAACGACACGGTTAAAGTGTAACAGCCACGTTACATTTGGAGATCTTTTAAGTAGGGTTAAAGCCATGGAACGAAGGTTGTATTTTGGTGATAGCGTCTAATTTAGAAGTAGACAAAACATTTTTTGTTGTCAGAAAGTACTGGTATTTACCCCCCCCCCATATAAAAACAAACAGATCTTTATTTTTTTAGCAAAATTATATTTCCATTGGATTATTTTAATTTTGAAATGAAACTATAAGATATATTCATTGTAAAATTATATCATGTTAAATAAATTGGCCTTTTGGCCAGGAGCAAAGTGTAGTAGGGTATCCGTTACAATCTTTTCTGTCTTATCCTTGGTTAGTGATAAAGAAATCCTTCTAGACCGAGGCAATTTTATCTCAATCCAGAGTACATCTTTTGGGGACCTAGATTTTTCTCATATTTAAAGTTGATCTTGTGTCTATCTTTGCCCTCGTGAGGAGGGGAAATGTGTTTTGGACTTTTTTCAAAAATTAATTAATTTAAAGTGACGACTTTCACGCATGCGTAGTTTAATTATCATTAGGTTTGGCGCATGCGTAATAATCACCGGCGACCATGAAACGAACAACGGTCGTTCGTTAATTTTGAATTTTCCTCACAAAAAAAATATCAACAAAAACTACTATCATCAACAAAACATTTAAAAGAAGAAAAAAAAGGTAAAAAATCACTTTCTAAATTCATTTGATTACAATTTTTTTTAATTAATCACAACCGACCTTGTTTTTACATTTTCAATTTACTCGTTGTTCAAACCGGCATTCGGTTGTTTTTCTTTTTAACGCCATTTGTTTCGATTCGATTATTTATTTTACTTTTGAAAATGAAAT
Source organism: Euprymna scolopes (assembly GCF_053919585.1). NCBI lineage: Eukaryota > Metazoa > Mollusca > Cephalopoda > Sepiida > Sepiolidae > Euprymna > Euprymna scolopes. The sequence continues at coordinate 114,306,053 of NC_136510.1, forward strand.
TGTAATTTATTTTTTAAAATCTCCAAATTTTAAAATCCCTTTGAATCGCTGACGAAGATGTTTAAATCGATGATCCTTTCTCGAATTGTCGATTATTTACTTGATTCGTTCTGACGTCCATATTTTTCAAATTTCACGATTTTTTTTTCAATTTTAATCCAGATGAATTTTACATGAATTTTATTTTTTTTTGCTTCCCATCCCCCCCCCCCAAAAAAAAATCACAAAATTAATATTAATTTAAACGGTATCATTTTTTTTTTGTTGTTTATTAGATTATACATTTTTGTTTTCGCTTAAAAGTTTGTAAACTCACAACAGGCGAAAGGCGACCACACAAAATGAAACACGGGTTCCAGAAACGAAAAGAAAATCACTGACGGATTTATTTAACTTGTTGTTATTGTTTGGCTATTATTGTAAATGAGGACATAAAAAAAAAAAAAAAAATGAAGTTCCAGGTGATGGGGGAGTACACACATGTAAATACTTTGAAAATTTCGGCTGTACAAATTGAAAGAATTAAAAAAATAAATAAAAATTATCGGGATGGGGGGGGGGGGGTCAAGATTAACATAAATTTAACAGAAAATAATCACCCACTTTTCAACCAGCTAGCGTTTGAATAGTAAGTAACCATTTTCTGTTACCTTTTTGGGAGGTGATGGGTCTGTTGCCACCGAGACTAAAGGTTTATTTTTTGGTACTTATGTTACTGTGCTGAAATAATGTTATTATTTAGAAAGCTATTCTTAACATGGGAAGGGGATAGTGTTTTTGTAATTATTCTGTACTTTCACCTAACAATTAAATTTAAAAAAAAAAAAAAACCCAAAAAAACTTGAATTTAACTTGAAAATATGATTAAAAAATAGTACGGTAACATAAGTGCATAAGCTTTTCTGAAATGAGTTTATTTTTAGATGCTTTCTTTTGGATAAAATATTCTTTCGTCAATAATAAGTATTTTTGGTGCTTGTGCAGTTTACGGACCGTGCTGAAATAATAACGTTATTATTATTATTATTATTAGTATTATTATTATTTCTCGATATGGGGGCGGGGGCTTTTTAATTAGTCTAACTATATTTTTACCTAACAATACCAAAAAACGATACCATAAAAATTGAATTTAACTTGAAAATTCTATTTAAAAACATTACGCAGTTCATAAACTGCACAAATACTGTTGTTTATTTTAAATGGTTGAAAGTGATTTCTTTTTACTAACTTCTCAACATAAAAAAAATATTACCCTTCCCTAAACACACACACACACACAGTTTTTAATTCCCCCCCCCCCAAAAAAAAATAAAACAGACTTGGTTTTATGCCTTTAAAACGCTATTCGGTTAGGCAGTATTTTTTTTTTTTAACCATCAAATTTTTCAGGAATTTGACATGTAATCGCCTAAAAAGTATAATCTAATTTTATTTATTAACTTTTTTTTGGAGGGGGGGGGGTAATTTGTACTTTACTTTAATCAACCCGAACAAGGCTTATTGCCATTGAGACGTAATCGGTTGCTATGAATTAGGGGGCCCACACTTATAAAGGGAATTCTAAGAGTAACAAGATGTTTAGTAGGTACCTCCAATGTGCACCAGAGATTTAACCCTCTATATGTCATGTGATGTAATTGTAATTCAATATTATCATCCTAACTTTTGTATCATTTAAAAGAAGCTTCAAATAAACTACTAATATTTTAAAAACCTTTTTACAGGATAAGAAAATAATGAAAATGCAAGACAAATCGTATTTACATTATCGATGCCTTAAAACAATATTCCTATGTAGGGATCATTTTAACGCCGTAAACATATCTATGTTTAAAAATTTAGCAAAAATCAACTAATGGTCAGATTTTCATGAAATTTTCGATACTTATTGAGTTTTAATTTAACTTGCATATTAAAAGTAGATTTCATTAAATATATGAGGGAAATATATATATATATTTCTTTTAGGTTTTCTACCCCCCCTTATATTTCATGTTATGAAAATTAAACAAAATAAATTTTGATCCATAAAAATTGCAACATTTTATAAAACTGAAGTTTTTAAATAATTAATATATATATATATATATATATAACCATTACAAAATTTACTTACCTTGAAGTTATAAATAAAAAATGTACATAAAATCAATATTATTATGTTTGAAAAAATTAAGTTTTTTTTTTTCTCAATAATATATATTGTAATTAATTAAATTACAACAACAAACCAAAATTCTAAAAATAATTAATTTTTAAAAGATATCAATAGAATAAAATTCCAATATTCCGCGATATGAAGTTTTAAACATAGACTTTTGAGAAAAGTTTTCCAATTTTTAAAAATATTTTCATATAATATAAAAAATGACTATTGGCAATTATAAAATAGCAAATTCAACTACAACTTGAAATTATTTTAATTGTTAAAAGAGGTCTATTTCTAGGGGGGGGGTCAAATTGATTTTAGTGTCTATTTTTAAAAATGTACGGTCTCTAATTAATAAAATTAACATAAACAATAGCAAACAAAACACTGCTTTCCTGGTTCAATTAAAGCGTTTATTGGCATCCATAAAAAGTATGCACAAACATAAAATGATGTGGCTGATAGCGCGTAAAATGTTGGTGCTTTTGCATAAAAATTTGTACATCCCTATTGTGCACCATAATGTTGCATTTAAGTTTCTGCATGTCGAAATAGCAAATGGTTTAACACATAATGGTAGCAACTTTGGATTGCGATGCCTCGTTAGTGTTTGAAACGTTGTGAACTTGTTGGAAGTAGCCAGTCTAACTGACCCAAGGTAAATGCTGCAAGCATGACCATGACATAATATCCTTAATGCTATCTGGTCCAGAAATGTGTGATAATTTTACATTAAATTTTTATGTAAAACTGGTCCCCCTACTCTAAAGTCTGAATTACAATTTTTGTTTTATTTATTTTTGCTGACAAAACTTTCAGGTTATTGAATTGCCTAAAAAAAAGTAAAATCTCTTTTTGATTTTTTTTCTGCTGAAAAATATATTCCAACATGTTATAAATAAACTAATTATTTACTTTTTGTGTTTTTTTCATATAAACTCATGGTAGTCATGCCTGTCTCACTTGAACGTTCCATCAGAATTATTACCTGTTATTTGTGAACTCCAGTATAGCTTGACCCCCCCCCCTTTCTATGTGTTAGTCTTGTGGGTCATGCCGTTTTATCTTTTCACCATGAAATAATAAAAAAAAAAATAGAAAAAAAAAAGCTAAGCAAGCAATTAAATAAATCTATACTTTCCTTATTGGAATCTTTTCTTTTTTTTTTTACATTTCAACAATTTGTGTATCTTGCTTTACCAGATTTTACAAAGTCAATACGGTGTATCGAGGAGGGTCAAGGGATTGTTATACCTTGATTATATAAATTGTACACTTGCTGAAATCTCTAATCTATTATATAAACAGTTGTTTGTGTGTGTCCAGCTAAAAGTTACAACTACACAAGTCACACTCGCAATTTTTTTTTTTTTTTTTTTGACATTGCCGTGGACAAAATATAAACATTTTTTTTTTTTAAGGAAAAGTGTTATATCTGTTCTATCCTTGGTCAGGGAGGATTGGAATGTGGTGAAGAGAGAACAGGGGGATAGAGAGAAACATTCTAAAAAAAATGTGATACACATTATTTTTAAAATGTTGTGCAATGTCCATGCCACCAGGCAATGCAAGGTAGCCATGTTAGTTTTTATATAAAGGCAGCAGTTATAAAGGAAGCATTCATTTTATGATGAAGGTATAATAACAAACTGAGCATTCCCTTTTTTGTTTTTGGATAACTTTAGTCCAAACATTGGAATCGAAAATAATCTGCAGATTTTGTTTTTCTTTAATTGCTAAAAGAAAGAATAACAAATGCGACCTCTATTCCTAAACTCATTGATCTTATTACTAAAAAGTTTTTCTGTTTAAAAAGAACCGATTTTTTTTTCGACAGAGTTAATTAATAGGTACAAGTTGTAGCAAAGTATGTTTTACTGTTTTTGTTGGTTTGAATACAGGATGACTGATGGAAGTACAATTCTAAACTTGTTTTATTCATTCATTAGATTTACCTGGTGTTGCTCAAATGGATGGCTTGGAAAAAAGTTTATGTTAACAAATTTTTTTAAATAAGATTTAAAAAAAAAATTGCTTTAGTTTTCTCTGATTTTATTTTTGATTTTACTAAATATTCAATTAATGGTGAATAAAAATCAGTAAATGTATATTTAGAAAAGTTACATACAGGCAAGAAACGCATAAACAAAATCTTGTCTGATATTTTTGTTCATGCACAAATTAGATTTTTAACAATGTTAAGCAAGCTTACAAAAATTAAACATCCGAATTTCAGGCTAGGATCAAAGTGAAGTATCTGCTCTGCCTGATTTGGCCATGCTCTGAGGTAAGAAACATTCTCATCTTCTTTTAAGGAAGTGGTGAGGTATATGTCTCTCACCTGAAGCATCCGTACTTGTTAGGGAGTACTGATGGGCCAATACAGGCTATTTTGGGAGCGGGGCTATATAACAGATTCAGACAAGGATCAAGTGTAATATCTGTTCAATCAGAAGGGACCATCCTCACAAGAATAAACTAATCCATTCCATTCAGTGGAGTGGTTATTAACTGTCACCCATGGTTCCATTATTGAGCAATGTAGATGGGAGTCATCAGGCTATTCTTGCTACAGGACTAGAGTGCCCCCCCTCCCCGTTTTTGAGAACTGGATTCACACTATAAACTGATAATGTATCTAACTTTGCTGAAAGCAGATAAACTATTTTAAAGTTAGAGTGCAGTGCAGTATCGTATCTGTTTGGTTTGAGGAGGCCATCTTCCCAGGCATTGCCTCCTTCATTTAGAAGGTTGTTGCTCTTTCATTCATGACCAGTTTATTTTTACAACTGGGTTAATGTCTCCCCTTTTGAGAAACTGGATTCTCATTATAAGCTAACTCTTTCTAATTTTGCTTGTAGGAGGTAAATAAACAAATCCAGGTCCAAATATAATATTTGTTCCCAGAAACTACCTCCTTCATTTGGAAAAGGTTGTTGCTTGAAGCTTCCTCATTCATTGGGGTTGATGACAAGACACATCAGGTTTAGGTCAAAATGTATTACTTCAGTCTGAGGGTAGTCATTAGGAAGGATGGTTTCTGCCATTTGCCGGATCCGTCCACATTCAAGGTCAGCCAATTTTTTGCCATTGGACTAGTGTCCTTCTCTGAGAAGCTCAATTCTCTCTATTAATTTTCTTTGTATTTAATTTTGCTTTGTTGAATGCAAGTAAAAAAAAAACAATTGTAGTTTAAGTAAGGGTAAAAGTGTAGTATTTGTTCACTGAGAGGTCATTCTCTCAGTCATTATCTCCTTTGTGAGGGATTATCGCTTGTTTATTTTCAACAAAGCAATCTTAGGCTCCAACCCTAAGTTAAAGTGTAGAATCTCTTTGATCTCATTCTCCCAGGCATTACCTTCTCTGTTCTGAAAGATATCTATTACCACCTTCATTTGTGATTAGACTTTCTGCAATTGAGCTAGTGCTGGCTTTTAAGGACCTCAATTACCCCCATTAAATCATCCGGTGTCTAACTTTGCTTTGGAGAAAGGTAACTAGAATTTTGGTTTCGGTTTGGATCAATGTGTAATAACTGTTTTGTCTGAGGAGGTCATTTACTCAAACATTACTATTTTATGAAGGGTTATTGCTTTCCCATTATCAACTCACCCTGTCTTGTTGACTTTTTTGGAAACAGATAAATAATTTTGGTCTAAGGTCCTAGTAATTACCACCTCCGTTTTGGAAGGATGCTTTTAACCCCATCTGAATCCCTATCACTTGTGCAATACAGTCATCTGATTATTCTTGCAGCTGGATGAGTTCACCCTTCTAAGAAGCTCAATTCCCCATATTAACTGACCCTGTACCTAACTTTGCTTTGTAGAAGGCAGATGTTCTAGTCTTGCATGCTGGTAATAATCAAAAGAAATTCAGTGGCGTAGTTTACAAAAAACTGTACTAGCAAAAGTATGTTACAGAAGTACATGTCATTATCTGGGGGCCATAAGTACCACAAATCACTAGTTTAAATGTAAGTATATTTATAGTTCCTGCGTGGGTCCATTTTTCCTGAAATGGGTAGCTAACACTATTCTGGTATGTAAAAATATGTTGCCAGAATGCTGAAACTAAATATTATAATTGTAAAAGTGAATGTTTAGTCAGTTTTTTTAATAGTAAACTTATTTTAAAACATTATTTTTGGAACATTTACTTCATAAGATTGTGAATTTTCAAACATATTTGTCCTTTTTGCCATGTTGAACCAGTTCCTTTTTGCCATGTTGAACCAGTTCCTTTTTGCCATGTTGAACCAGTTCCTTTTTGCCATGTTGAACCAGTTCCTTTTTGCCATGTTGAACCAGTTCCTTTTTGCCATGTTGAACCAGTTCCTTTTTGCCATGTTGAACCAGTTCCTTTTTGCCATGTTGAACCAGTTCCTTTTTGCCATGTTGAACCAGTTCCTTTTTGCCATGTTGAACCAGTTCCTTTTTGCCATGTTGAACCAGTTCCTTTTTGCCATGTTGAACCAGTTCCTTTTTGCCATGTTGAACCAGTTCCTTTTTGCCATGTTGAACCAGTTCCTTTTTGCCATGTTGAACCAGTTCCTTTTTGCCATGTTGAACCAGTTCCTTTTTGCCATGTTGAACCAGTTCCTTTTTGCCATGTTGAACCAGTTTCTTTTTGCCATGTTGAACCAGTTTCTTTTTGCCATGTTGAACCAGTTCCTTTTTGCCATGTTGAACCAGTTCCTTTTTGCCATGTTGAACCAGTTCCTTTTTGCCATGTTGAACCAGTTTCTTATCCAAAGTCTGTTTTAGTATTTTATTGGCAAAGCACATGATTTGCACACCTCAACTCGTTTTCTGTTCTTTGATTATGAAAGGTTGAAAGCCGTCACAATAATAATTGACACGGAAAGTTTCATTTGTGTTTTTGGTGTTCAGGCTGTCTTTCGGTGCTGCTTGTATTCCAGTTGCAGTGGACAATTTTGAGGTGCAAAATCCTGCTTATATAAAAGCTGGTTATAAACTAGTATAAGTTTGACTTGTGTTGGGGTTAGTTATTTCTAGTCTTTTTACTCTTTTCCTCTGATTCAATTTTTAACTTTTCTCATAAATTTATCCAGTTGTGAATCTTTGTAGATGTGTGTAACACAATGAGGTGTTTGTAGATCTTCATGGCATATTTTTTTTTCACCCACTTCATTTGCGGGAATTACGGGTCTTTACTGCTGATATTGTATTCAAAGTTTGCATCTTGTTTCTCTCCAACCTCTTTTACAAACATAAACAAAGAAACATTAAAAAATACAATTGTATTTTTTAATGTTCTTCAGAGTAAACATGTACATGTTTAAAACACTGCATCTCCTTCAATAGGAGGAACCAGTTATCTAAATTCCTAATTGCCTTTTGGTAGTTCAGATGAAAGAGATCTAATTCTCTGTATGAATTTGTCACATCTGCTTAATGTTGAGTGACATCACAACTAACATAGCCTTTTTTTGAATTTTAAATAGAAATTGCACTCAACTCAATTTTACCTATACATGGCAATTAACCATATTAACGTTATTTTTATATACCTATCTCTAATATTGCTACACTCCCATTATTGAATTCATTGGTGAACTCTTTCAGATGATTAACTTCTTTCTATTTTGAAAAGTTGTGATGCTTTCCTGGTAACAGTCTAACTCCAAGTTTTTTACTTATACTTTACATTTTTTTCTCACCATGTCCTGGTGTATGTAATCAGCTTGTTCTGATTTCTCCCCTGGCTCCATTCTTAATCTGACCCGCATTAAGATACCTAAACAAATGGATAGTCTAAATCTTTAATAATTCATATTGTTTTTATCAGCTGCTTCCATAAACCTTGGTGAGCCTCATAAAATCAACAACAATCATATTTACTTTGCAATTTTTCTGACAGGCCTGATTTGTATTCATTGATGCTATTATTTTGGATAACGAATCCATCTATACTAATAATGATGTTTATAGATGGTTTGTCAGATGAGCAACTTTTAATCTGGTAAAAATCCTTATCTATAGTTGTTATTTCTATCCTCTGTCAAAGCCAATTGGTTTATGATGGTCTCAGTCTATGATATTTGAAAAGCATAATCTCTCAACTTTTAGAAAAAGCATATTTGCTTTGTCATGACTGCAATCGTGATCGCAAAAGTAATCATTTGGTAACATGTTTTGTTAGATCATTAGCTGATGATTCAGAGTGGTTAAATGATGGGAGAAAGAAAATAAAATCAGTCATCACAATTCCTCTGGTATTAATAACATATGGCCAATTTTTGTGCAATCCTTGCTTATCTGCATTTATATTTCAAACATTTCTTGCAGATTTTTTTTGGGTGTCATTCATTATAAACTATCATATTCAAAACCTGCATATTTTGATATATATATATATAATCTAGTAATTTAATGTGAAGAGTAAAGTAACAGTGTTACTCATTGTGAAAGGATCTTTTTAAATAATTTCTAATGAAGAAATTCATTTCTTTCAAATTAGTATGTATATAATATTTGAAGTACTTATTGTAAAACTTGCAAAGTGAAAAATATTTTAAGATTGTTTCATTTTTATGTAAAACGTATTTGTAAACTGCATTATTTATTAAAATCTATTATCTATTCACAGGAACAATGGCGAAAAAGTGAAGATATTCCGTCTACATGAGTGGAATAGAAAAGTACTTATAAAATATGTGGATAAATATTTCTTGTAAGTTTTCATCTATAAATAACAATGTTTCTGAAAAAAAAAAATTCAACTTAAACAAACATTTGCTTATTCATCCTGAAAGAAAAATGTTAATACAAAGTAAACACTATAAGGAGATTTTATTTATAATGAAACCTAATCTCCAAACACTATAAGGAGACACTGGAGAAAAAGTGCATTTTGCTTATGACTGTGATGCAAATTTGACAAAAGAATCTTTAAAAGGACACTTGCAGACACATATTTGTGGAGTGTGTAACTCCTCATTTAAATTCAAATCTAATTTAAATACGCACATGCAAACTCATTATTTGTGTGGTGAGCGTCGTCCATCATTTACAGATGAAACTACTTTAAAAGAACCAATGCAAGTACGTACTGAGGAGAAATCTTTTGCTTGTGAGCTGTGTAGCTTTCTATCTAGTGACACAAATGCCTTAAAAGAACATATGAAAAGCCACGATGAAGAAAAACCTTATGCAGGTGAAGCATGCAGCTTAGTGTTTACAGATGTAACTGCTTTAGAAGAACATGTGAAAATCCATCCGCAGGATAAACCCTATTCCTGTGGAATCTGTAGTTCATCATTTACGAAAAAGAATTACTTAAATTTTCACATGAGACGACACACTGCAAATAAACGTTATTCATGTGATGTGTGTAATTTATCGTTTAAAAGCGAACCTTATTTGAAGACTCACAAACGCATGCATGAAAAAGCAAAATCTTATTCTTGTGGATTGTGTAATGTTACGCTAAGAACAGCAAATTCTTTAAAAATGCATATGCAAAAAAAGCACGCTGACAATAAATATCCCTGTGATCTATGTGAATCTTCATTTCCTAAAAAATCTGATTTAAAACGGCATATGTCAACTCACACATCTGATCGCCCTTATTCTTGCGAGGTTTGTAATTTGTCATTTATGACGAAAGTAATTTTAAAAATACATATGCGAACACATACTGGAGAGAAACCATATTCTTGCAACGTATGTCAGTCATCGTTTTCACAGGACACAACATTGCGACGTCATCTGCAAATCCACAATAATGAAAAGCCGTACAGTTGCTTGATCTGCGGATTATCACTGCGAACGAAAAACAATCTAAACGAACACATGCGAACTCACACAGGAGAAAAACCATATTCATGTGATGTTTGTCAGTCGTCGTTTCGAAAGAAGTCATATTTAAAGCTACATATTCGCACACATACAGGAGAAAAACCTCATGCGTGCAACGTATGTGGCTCATCTTTTATAACAGCGACGGTGCTGCGCATCCACATGCGAAGCCACACTGGCGAGAGGCCTTACGTCTGTGAATTGTGTGGATCATCATTTTCGACGAGCAGCAATTTGAAAGTTCACGTTCGCATCCATACGGGTGAGAAGCGGTTCTCATGTAATGAGTGCGATCATTCGTTTCTGCGAGCGTCTCATTTAAAATTACATATGCGATCGCATGTTGAAGGGAAACCATATTCTTGTGAATTGTGTGGTTCTTCATTTGCTAAAAGTAACGCGTTGGCGTTACATATGCGAAGACATTAAATAATCCGGTTCTGATATAGATTTCAACTTTTACAAAAAAAAAAAAAATTACAGAGAAATCCTTACCCATCATGGAACAAAAATATCATATTCCAAAAATCATGTAAATTAATCATACTTTTTAACTAAGAAAATAAAATTTTATAATGAAGCAAGAATGATCTGTCTTGATCCACCATATTTAATAAAGATAGACAACTAAATTTGAACTACCTATATTTCTTCATTTCCAAAAAGTAATGTGATGCATTACATATGCAAAGGTATTAACGCTTTATGACCTGAATTATGATGTAGATGATTAAAAATATTTATTGTTAATTTTAGTTAGTTTAAAGGCTAATGATACTATGATTTTAAGACTTTTTACCATAACAATCTTTCTTTATGAAGTTCAGTAGTTAAACTACCACTGAGAATTTTTGCATTTCATAAAGTTACCTGGATTATCCATAGTGCTTGAAGAAATGTTTATAACAATAAACAAAATCCTCCACTCTGAGATAGATGGTGGCATAAATGTAAGCAATAGACGGTTGCAATCTGGAAATATCTGGCACCCAGATACTGAACTAATACGTATAAAGCGTGTTTGCATCAATTCCCACTTTATACCATGATATTCACTTGTGACTGAAGAAATTAGTTCAACCAGATCATAAAGGATTAAATAATTTGGTTCTTATTTAGAATTCAACTTAATTAAAAACAAACAAAAATGCAGAAAGATCTTTATGATGTACATGATGATGGAACAAAAATATCATATACCAAAAATCATGTAAATTGATCTAGTAGGTTATTTTTTTAACTAAGAGAATAAAATTTTATGATGAAGCAAGACTGGTTTGTCTTGATTCACCATATTTAATAAAGGTAGACAACTAAATTTGAACTACTGATTTTAAAATCAGCCTTATAATCACTATGAGATACTATTAATTGCTAAAAATCAAAACATTTTCTTTATGAAAAGAAAATTAGTTGATCAATTTATGTAATTTTGGAATACGGCGTTTCTGTTTTGTTACAGGTATATACGTCATAAAAACTTTTCTGTAGTTTTATTTTTTTTAATGAAGTTGAATTCTCTATCGTGTGATTTTTCATTTGCAAACGTAACGCTTGGCATTACACATGCGGCAACATTAACTAATTCAGTTCTGATTTAGAATTTAACTTACTTTAAAAAATGACAAAATTGCAGAAAAATCTTTACGATGTACCTACCCGACACAGAAAAAAATGTCATATACTAAAAATCATGTAAAACAATCAAGTATTTTTTTTAACTAAGCAAATAAAATTTTATGATGAAGCAAGAATGATCTGTCGTAATCCCCCATAGTTAATAATGGTAGACAATTCAATTCGAGCTACCAACGTTTTAAAATCAGCCTTATAATCGTTATAAGATACTATTTATTGCTAATCATAAAAAGATTATTTTCTTTATAAAAAATAAAACTAGTTGATCAATTCACATAATTTTTGGAATATGATATTTCCATTTTGTGACGGGTACATACATTGTAAGAATTTTTGTGTAGTTTTTTTTTAATTTGCATTCTAAATAAAAACTGATAATTCATATGAAGTCTGGCTTATTTATATTAGAACTTAATTTTTGATGAAGAGTGTGACTTTGTTTCGGAAAGTGTCTTATTTAAAATTATGCACGTGATTACATGTTAAAGGGAAACCATATTCGTGTAAGTTGTGGTTCTTCATTTGCAAAAAGTACTGCATTGATATTACACATGCAAAACCACTAGATAATTAGATAGGATGGCTGGCTTATTTATATTAGAACTTTATTAACAAAAACAAAAATTGAATACACACTGGAGATAAATCCCTATTCTTGAGAAGCATGTGGATAAAAATTTCTTAATTTTCCTTTGAAGACCAAAAAATAAGCTTTTTTTTTTTTTTTTCTTTTTTCTTTTTAAGATCTGATTTCCATCACCAACATTGTCCTTTTTCTCATATTAAGTTGTCTTCTTTTTTTTTCTGGTTTACCCACCTTGTTCCCCACCAATAGCTTAGCTTGGATGATAATTTACGTTTTTTTTTTTAACTGGGATGGGAAGACGGGATCAAGACTTAAGGCCCAAAGTGATGTGATACGTAGGGTGAAGAACATAGACGAAGACAGGTTAGGAGGGAACGGAACACGTGTTTTATTCAGGATAATCACATAGAGAGTAAAGCTTTTATTAGTTTCGTACTAAGTTTGTTTGCATGTAGTTGGTGTTAGTTTCATATAACATCCCCCCTGTTTAGTTATGTGTTAGTGTGTTTTTCTTTTTTTTTCTTTTAGTCCTTGAACTTTGTTGGGGTTTTTATGACTCGTCCAGATTGAGTACGGGTTGGACTTTCTTGGACTGGGTCTTCCTGTGTGCCTTTTGTATTGTTGAAGTGTGTGTTAGTTTGTTTTTGTCCATTGTGTACATGGGGTTGTCCTGTGTTCTGCATTGTTGTTGGTGCTGGGTCGTCAAAGCGGATTCTCTTCATTGTCGTCCGTATTGGTACAGCATGAAGGTGGGTTCTGTTGCGGTGGAGTCTGGTCCTGTTTAAAGTCTGTACAATGTATCTCCTTGGATTGTCCTCATCCTTCCGAACAATTGTCCCGGGGTACCATAGCTTGTCGTCTTGGTTTGTTATGGTCACATGTTGACCTGGGTATAGTGGTGATAGGTCTCTGGTTTGCATCTTACCGTCGTGATATCTCTTCATTTTGTCTGACCTTTCTTCATGTTGCTGCTGGTGCTTTTCCTTTCTTGGCTCTGTTCGACTGGGGAGTGTCGTGGGTATAGCTCGTCCGAATAGTAGTTCAGCGGTTGATCGTAGGTTGCTATCTATTGAGGTGGCTCTGATCTGCAGTAGTGCTAGTTGTATGTCACCCTTGCCTTTAAGGCATTTTTTCATTACTGATTTGACATGTCGCACATGTCCCTCAATAAATCCGTTGTTTCTAGCGAAGCGTGGTGAGCTGGTGATATGTTAATACCCCCATGATGTAATGAAGTTCTGGAAGGCTTGCCCAGTGAATTGTGGGCCATTGTCCATCATGATTTGGTCAGGTCGCCCGAATAGGGATGCGTAGTTCTTGATTTTGTCAGCTACTGCTTTGCTGGTAATGGGTGTGGGCATTTCGTCAAGCACTGGGTATTTTGAGTACCTGTCTAAAGTGAGGAGATATTCCCGTCCATTTATTTCGTACAGGTCCGATGCAATGTATTGCCACGGTTGTGATGGAATGTTGTGTGGCTTGAGTGGTTCCTGTCTGTTGGCATCCTGGTGTTCCTGGCAGAGTGAGCACAACTTACACATTTTTTTCGACGTCCTTATTGATGTTAGGCTAGTATATGTTCTCTCTTGCCAGGCGACGGGTTTTTTCTATGCCTTGATGGGTCTCGTGGAGTTGGCGCAGGATGTCACTCCTCATAGATTCTGGGATCAGAACCTGCCTTCCTTTGAAGAGTATTCCTCCCTCGAGGGCTATTTCTTCACAGAATGACCAGTATGTTCTGATATCAGTTGGGACATCCTGGATAGTTTCTGGCCATCCCTGGAATACAATCTCTTTTAGGAGGTTTAGAGTTCTATCCCTTGTCTCGCTACAGTGCAAGGCTCTCTTCTCTACTGAGAAATTGATGGTTGTAATGGTGAGGTGTCCATCATCATCTTCTGTGTCTATGCCATAAATTCTTTCATCTAGTTCGACAACACTTGTTTTCTGGGTTGGGCAGTTGGCTAAGTGTGCTGCAAGGATCATGTCTTTGCCTGGGCGGTAGACTACCCTAAAATTGTAGCCTTGTATCTTTAAAAGCATACGTTGTAGACACGGTGGTGCTGAGTATAGCGGCTTTGAACATATAGTGACTAATGGTTTGTGGTCGGTCACTACGGTGAACGTACTTGCATAAAGGTACATATGATAACGCTGGATACCGGGCACAATTGCAAGCATTTCGCACTAGATATTGCTGTATCTGGATTGGCATTCGGTCAGTGTTTTAGAACCGAATGCGATTGGCTTGTCTGCCTGTGTCAGTGCTACCCCCAGCCCCTTCTGTGATGCATCCACTTCCAGTGTTACTGGTTTTGTTTGGTCGTAGTAGGATAAAAGGGCATCGGCGGTGATCATTTGTTTTAGGTCATCATAGCAGTTTTGGTGGTCTGGATCCCATATCCAGGGTGTTTGTGATCTCAGGAGACTGTGCAGGGGGTGTGCTTTCTCAGCAAAGTTTGGTAATATATTGGGAAATATAGTTCAACATTCCTAAGAAGCGCTGTAATTCGTCCTTGCTTTGCGGCTGTAGCATCTGTTGGATGTCATGTACTCTTGTAGGGTCTGGCTTGATGCCGGTGGGTGTGTATATGTTTCCAAAAAATGTGATGCTGCTTTTTCTGATGGCACATTTCTTACTGTTAAACACAAGACCAGTTTTAGCTGCTCTTTCCATTAGGTTTCGCTAATTTCTGTCATGTTCCTCATCGTCCGCTCCATATACTGCCACATCATCAGCTATGCTAGCTACACCTTCCAAACCTTCCAAACCATCTTTGCTTGGAATATGTCTTGCGAGACACTTAGGCCAAATGGTAATCGTTTCCAACAGACCCTTCCAAATGGTGTTCTACAGGTTGTCAGTAGTTGGGATTGTTCATCCAGTTGAATCCTGCTTTGGCATCTAGCTTACTGAATACTTTTGCTTTCGCAAATTTCGGGTTCAGTTCTTCAACCGTAGGTATTTTGTATGGACACCTTTTCAAACTGGAGTTAAGTTTCTGAGGGTCGATGCATATCCTGAGAGATCCATCCTTTTTTGTGCTAAAAGTCAGGCTGGAGCACCAGTCTGTGTGCTCCTCTTCTTAGCACATCCTCTTCTATCAGTCTCTCAATCTCTTGTTTGATTTTGTCCTTGAGATGGATGCTGCATTTACGAGGAGGGTCAATGAATGGCTCTACGTCATTTTTTAGCAGGAGTTTAGCCGTTCCACTGGTTTCCAATTCTGCCAGACTGTTCTGGATACGCTTCCTTAAGTTGCACGACATCGCGGATAGGTGTATGCGGAAGTTCTGGCGCTGTCTTCTTTATAGCATCAACATTTATCGTGATGAGGTTGAGCTGTTCGTTTGTAGGCTGGCCTACAATGGCTGGTCCTAGAACATCTACCACATAGAATACAGCGTTTATCCATTTGGAGTTCTTGTGTCTGCATGGAATGTTGATGGTTCCTGCGCATGTGATTGTGTCGCCGCTATAAGATGTGAGTCTTATGTGTGGTGATGGTCGTAGTATGTTTAGGGCGGCTTTGTGTGTTCCGTACATTTGTCGGAACGTTCTCATTGGGAGAGTGTTCCCTGATGCCCCAGAGTCAACCTTCAACTGGAGTGTATGTGGGGAGGCTTGACGGTTAGGGTTATGTATGCCTCATTCCTGGGTTTCTTGTCGATGCTGTCCATGCATTTGTCACTGATCGTGATCGCATAAAAGTGTTTGTGATAGTTGTCACTATCAATGTCTATGTTGTCCACATTTTGGTTTCTTCTTCCACGTTCCAGTCTTCTTTTCTGACTATGATGTCGGTGGTGGTGGAGTTGCCTTTTGTGGCCTCTACTAGGAGGTCTACCCTCTCTGTGCTGTTTCATGGACCTGCAGCATCTGGCCCAGTGACCCTTGTTCCCACATGCAGAGCATTCATCGTGATATGCGGGGCACTCTTGTGGTTTGTCGCATGTGTCACAGTTCTTGCATTTCCTGCCCCTGTGTATGCTATGGATATTCTCTTTTTGCGACTCACGGATTTGTTGAAGTTGATCGTTTCCGGCTGTGAGGGCTTTGAATTTTCTGCCTTCGGTGAGGACGTCAGCGATCCTGTGTCCTTTGGGTTTTCTGTATAGTTCATTCCTGAAGGCTTCATAAGGTGTGGAGGCAATTATTAGCTCGATGATTATCTCATGCAGCTCTTTTTGGGAGAAGTCGCACTTTAGTGCAAGCATTCTGGTTCTGGTGACAAAGTCGTCTTTCATCAGGTTTTTGTTTATACTGCATTAAATGCAATCTGTGTATTCAGAAGTACACATTAGTGTTTATTTGTGCTTGATAAAACTTCCATAGTTTTTGTGGTGACCGTTTTTCTTCGTCTGTCAAACCACTGGCATTGAGCCGTTTCAGACCCTCGTCACCTAATCCACGACAGATTTTTCTGGCTTGCTTCACTGTATCCGTTATGTCCTCGTCCTCTAAATATAACGTCATTTTTTGTTTAAATAGTGATAATGCTTCACTAAGGTCGAGGTCAGTCCATTGCATTTCAGGTAGACAGGTTGCCATTTTGTTACGGTTTTTTAAATTTTTTTATTGGGGTAGTTTAACTTTTCTAAGGATGTGGCTTTCTTGTGGTAGTACCGTGTATTAGACGGGGTAAAAAATTACGCTTGGTCTGATATATAAAAAGTTTTTAAATTTCTGTCGTCAACACAAAACTATCCAGTAGACAGTAGATATTTGAAATATTGTTGAATATCAGTAGTGTAAATTTTTGTACTCACGAAAAAAAAGCGTTTGGTTGTAAGGGACTGGCTTTTTAGTGTGTACGGGGGTCTATCTTTGTTCGTGGTGGTTTTACCGCCTGCCACCATGATGTGATACATAGACGAAGACGGGTTAGGAGGGAACGGAACTCGTGTGTTTTATTCAGGATAATTACATAGAGAGTAAAGCTATTATTAGTTTCGTACTAAGTTTGTTTGCATGTAGTTGGGGTTAGTTTCGTATCATAACACAAAGGCCACTCAAAGATAAGGGTTGAAAATAAAAGGATTTCTGCAATAAGGTTGAGTTAATTTGCTATGAATTCAATGTTTTTGTTTTCTAGAATGGAGGTAGAAGGAAGGAAAAGATTTTAGCTGTTTCAATTAAAAAAACCCAAAAAACTTACCTCTGTTTTTCCATATATTTTCCTAGTGATTTTTATCAATCTGTTTTTATCAAAGCTTGTAAAAATGTGTCTTAGACTGTAATTTTATACAATAGTGAGCACCATCGTCATGTCATCAGCTGATCATGCTTTACTGAAATGATATTTTCTTAAGCAAACTTCACTGAAATGATATTTTCTTAAGCAAACTTTTCCGATTTTATTTTCTACAAAATTTATTTCTTACTAGTTATCGTTTACAGCTCCCAAGTAAATCATCTGTACATTTAATTTTTTTTCTTTTAATGTCTGTTTTTGTTTGTTTTTATTACTGTCCTCTCCCATAGGGGTCCCAAGACTTTTCTCGCTTCTAGTTAACAAACCCACAGAGGTTTTAGAGAAACTTTGCATGATACAGGGTGGAATGATAAGTGTTGCCATAAAGAAAACAACACTACAGCTTTATTTTACAATTTTTATTAAAAAATCAATTCAGGTAACTTGATTATGTAATAGAGCTGACATCTATTCAATGTAGCCGCCTTCAGCCTTAATCACTGTCTTGATATGGATTCGGAACTGAGAGCATGCCTTTTCCACAAATGCTGGCAGGAGCTTGGCAAATACTTGGTGATCAGGCTGGCTTGAAATAGTTCAGCATGTTCAGGTAGAGGAGAGAGCCAGAGAGATGGGTACAAAGTGGTAGCACCCCTTCTGAAATCAAGCCTGGGTCTCTTTGGACTTATGGGCTAGCGCCGAGTCCAGCTGCCACACCCAGGGTCTGCCAACGGCCACTTGATTGCACTTGAGGATCACCACAATCTTCAGCACAAAGTACACTTTGGTGTTGACTTCTGAGCCGACTTTGAAGATATGACATTGCATGATGTGGCCCTCATTGAAACCACACTAAAGATCATAACTGGCTGGAAAATTTGTTTTCATTATCTTGCATACATCCCTGTTATTTGTGGCAATCCAGCGATGCATTTTGAGGGTGCTGGTAATGGTCCTGTTGCCATAACTCATAACTTGGATTGGTAGAGAGCATGAGTTGTACAGCAGCGCATCTCCGATCTTGCTCATTGAACATTGTGTCACTTTCAGACATGATAAAAGGTTTCTATCGCTTTTGGGATTTGTACACAACTGGCCAATGAGTAAAGCGTCTGCAATAAAAAAAAAAAGAAAACTGTTTTTTATCAAATGGAAATATCGTCTTTTCTAGGGCGACGATTTTATTGTTCCATTCTGTAAACCGATGATAAAATTGGTTCTTGCTTAGAATTACCCTTTTTACAAAAAGAAAAATCTGTATGATGTACATACCAATGACAAAATGAAAACATATTCCAAAACTCATGTAAATTGATCAAATAGTTTTATTTTTATAAAGTAAATCATTTTTGAGTGGTTGATGGAAATTTGTCGGCAAATAAATCTAGTATGAATTATTATTGAGTTGTTTCCCTTTGTTTCTTAAGATATATTTTAAAATGTCAGGTGAGGCAGTCACTTCTTGGTACTCATAAAACTTTAGTTTCATATTTAAAAAATACTACTACTTGATGAATTTGTGATTTTTGGAATCTGATATTTTCATTACATTACGGGTATGTACATCATACAGATTTTTCTTTATCTTTGTTTCTTAATATGGGTGGAATTCTGGACAAAAACCTAAACTTTTGTACACCATATATTGTTCAAAGACATTCTATATTTTTACATTGCATAAATTTTGAATAAAATTCTAATTGCAAAACGTTTTTTTTTAACATTTTTTTCTTGTGATTTTTCTTTTTAAATTTTATAACAAAATTTTATACCTGCTGACTTTTGCTTAAATTAAAGTATAAGTTCAGCAATGTTTCTTTTTTGTTTCACAATGGATTCGCTTCATGTTTCCAAAATTATCATTCACAGATTTGAACAAGAAAAATATCTGGAAGGAGGAAGAGTCAATCAGACATTTTCTCTCCCTATTTGTCTCCTTCAGTTTTATCATTATTACGAGCTGAATAGTGTCCAAAAACTTTAGTGATATTCACTTTTGTAAAAACTAGATTTGTCTTAATGTAAGAAATAGCAGAGGATCTTTAGAAGTTGAGTGAAAAGTGTTAAGAATGACTACAGTTTGTAGATTTTTAAGTGAACCATGTAGATTGTGTCTGAGTGAGAAACTAGAAATCTTAAAATTTAAAGATGGACATAGATTAGTTAAGCAAAGAAGCAAAGGAGTCACCAATTGTAGACAAAGTATAAATAGTAAAACTGGTGTCCTGAATCCTATGCTAAGTCACAAAAAATGAAATTCTACTTTGTTTAGAAAAGAAAGTTTGTAATAAAAAAATGTTTGAGTTTGGGATCATTTTTGCATATACATTTAACACAAAATAATCATTTACTTCCTGACCAAATATCTTTTTAACAGGAGATAAATACATAGCTACATACTGCTGATTGAGGATTGATCTTATGAAAATAAAGTGATGATCCACAAATGCTGTTACAGATGGGAAAAGTAAGTCTGCAAATAACTAGGTGCACCACTCCATAAGTTTAGCAATAATCCATAGCAGTGGGAGAATAAAAATATGGCCATAGTTCATAGGTATCACAAACTGAATTTTTTTTTTCTTTCAATATGCCAAAAAACTTGCTAGGTCTGTATATATAGTGTTGCAAGATATAAAAGAAAATACCAAATTTTTCTTAGTACCTCAGTCGATTCAAAGTTAATCATTGCATTTCATTAATAATGAACAAAACATCAACTTTAGCTGTATATAACTGAAGATAACTTAAAACAAGTGAGAAATCTTTCTAAATATAATGCTGTTTATTAAAAGAAAGAAAATACAGATGGAATTAATATTATTTAGATATTATGAGTCTTAAACATTGGTGAAAATCACATGCCATCACAGAATTGTGCAGAAATGATACAGAAGATCAACTTTGTTGATATAAATTCTATGAAACTTATTTACAGATTAAGATATTTTACTTGTTTAGCCATAAAACAACTTAGTTGTTACATGCAAAAATGACCCAATGTTCAATTTGGCAGTTAGTGAGAAAAATGAATCAAAAGTTACCCATTAAAGATACCAGCATGACACTTTTATACTTGACTAAATTTACAATGAGTGACTCAAAAAATAAAAGTTGTTCACATTCAAATATTGGAAGTTTTTACAGGCTTAATTTACTTTGCATGTGAAAAAGCTAAAAACAGACTGACCTGAAAATCTTGAAATCTATTTTTATAGCATTATGTAGGTTTATATATTGGCGTGTAAAGGATTAGACTAATTAACTAATTGTGAATTTTGAAACGGTCACTAAGTGTAAGGGGTCATAATGTGGGCTATGTTTAGTTTTATGCAAAGGAGGTAAAAAGGCCGTGGAAGCCTTTCATGAAAATTCAGATTGTGAAATTGGTATTAGGTATTAATTTATAAATATTCCCCAAATTTCAATTATTTGATGCAAGGTTCCTTGAATTTCAATTTATTCTTAAGATCCATTAAGCATAAGTTTTAAATTAGTGATTGTTCCTGGTTCTGGCCCTGCACTTCTTGGTAGAAACTCGTTACGAGTAGTGCAACTCAGCTGGAAACGCATCCATCAGCTGAAAGCAGTAAATGCTACACCTGCAATTGAAGATATTATTGCAAAATACCCCGATGTTTTCAAGGATGAATTGGGCGCACTGAAGGGTTTCACAGCAAAACTTAGTGTTGACCCGAAAACAAAGCCCATATTCTGCAAGGCTCGACATGTGCCCTTTGCATTGCATGAAAAGGTTGACAAGGAGCTGGATCGACTAGAGTCTCTCTGTATTA
The DNA here is from genome assembly GCF_053919585.1 of Euprymna scolopes. Taxonomy (NCBI): domain Eukaryota; kingdom Metazoa; phylum Mollusca; class Cephalopoda; order Sepiida; family Sepiolidae; genus Euprymna; species Euprymna scolopes. The sequence continues at coordinate 114,327,241 of NC_136510.1, forward strand.
TCGAACCAGTACAATACTCAGAATGGGCTGCCCCTATAGTAGCAGTTGTCAAAACTGACCAAACAATACGGTTGTGTGGAGATTATAAAACTACAATAAACAAATGTTCAAATCTCGACCAGTACCCTATCCCCAGGATTGATGATTTGTATGCAAAATTGGTGCAGGGAAAGAAATTCACCAAGCTTGACCTGAGATCAGCGTTCCTGCAGGTTCCGTTAGAGGAAAACTCAAAGCAGTACCTTACAATCAATACACCACGGGGTCTCTACAGATTCAACCGCCTCAGTTTTGGAGTAAAATCAGCTCCTGGTATCTATCAACGCTGTATGGACAATTTGTTGGCAGATGAACCACATGTCATATGCTATCAGGACGACATACTAATTACAGGATCATCAGATGCAGAACACTTGAGCACCCTTGACCGAGTGTTAGGGAAATTCTCAGAATCTGGTCTCCGCGTTCGTCTGGACAAGTGCAAGTTCATGGCACCCTCCGTAACCTACTTAGGTCATTGGATTGACTCCAAAGGCCTTCACCCTACAGCAGAAAATATCCGTGCCATCCGGGATGCACCAGCCCCATGCAATGTGACCAAACTTAAGGCTTTCTTGGGCTTATTCCAGTTCTACGCTAGGTACGTCCCCAACGTCGCAGATAAGTTGGGCCCCCTCTATTATCTACTGCGGAAAGGTGTCTCTTGGACGTGGGGCACCCCCCAATTAACAGCTTTTTAGCGAGCCAAAGATGCATTGCAGACCACAAATGTCCTGGTTCACTATGACCTGAAGAAGGAACTGGTACTGACCTGTGACGCCAGTCAATATGGTGTCGGAGATGTTTTGTCGCACATCTTTGCCGACGGTTCAGAGAAATCTGTTGCTTTTGCTTCGAGAACAATGTCACCGGCTGAGAAAAATTATAGTCAGTTGGACAAGGAGGGACTGAGTATTATCTTTGGGGTTAAAAAGTTTCATCACTACTTATTTGGACGTGCATTCCGTATCATTATGGATCATAAGCCACTTATCAGCCTCTTTAGCCCAACAAAGCCAACATTGGACACCCTGCCACCAAGAATAATACGTTGGTCACTGTTGATGAGTGCTTACGATTATACGATAGAATATAGGCCTGGTTCACACATCGTCACTGCCAACGCAATGAGTCGTCTCCCCTGCAGGAACGTTAGATGTCCCAACACCAGGCTGCATTATATATCTCATGGATCACCTGGACAATTCCACCGTTGACTCAACTGACATTTGTGCTCATACACGCAAAGACCCCATCCTCTCTAAGGTTGTTCAAGCTGCACAACATGGAGAGTGCAATCTCCCACATGATGCTCCATATTTACCATTTCACGCTCGTAAAAATGAACTAAGTGTTGAAAGGGGGTGCTTGCTGTGGGGTTCATGAGTGGTAATTCCTCACCATCTCAGGCAGAGAGTGTTGGACGAGCTTCACCAATGCCACCCTGGCATAGTCAAGATGAAGGCCCTCACCTGGACCTATGTATGGTGGCCTGAGATAGATGCTGACATCGAAAAAAAGGTGAACAACTGTTACCCTTGTCAGTGCTCCAGAAGCCTACCTGCTAAGGCACCACTACACCCCTGGGAATGGCCAGCTGAACCTTGGCAGCGGGTTCACGTTGATTATGCCGATTACAATGGCTAATACCTGCTTGTCATTACAGATGCACACTCAAAATGGGTTGATGTCTATACCACAAGTGCAGCTACTTCAGCCACTACAATTGAAAGGTTGAGGCGCTGTTTTGCTACTCATGGTCTCCCACACATTGTTGTCAGTGATAATGGCCCATGCTTCACCAGTTCAGAATTTGCAGAGTTCATGAACCGGAATGGTATCAGACACAAATTTGTCAGTCCACATCATCAGGCATCACATGGTCTAGCCGAACGCTCAGTTGGGCTGGTTAAAAACGGTATTAAAAAATGTTGGGAGGAACTCTGGAAACAAAGATATCCTGTTTTCTGCTGACATACTGGACAACACCTCACACAACAACGGGATCTACCCCGGCAGAGTTGTTGATGAAGCGAAGATTGCGCACCAATCTGGATCGTATGAAGCCCGCCACCTCAAGTGTTGTATATAACAACCAAGAATGTCAAAAGTTTCACCATAACAAATCTGCCCAGATGCGTTCATTTGATGAAGACCAAGCAGTATTTGCACAGAACTTTGGTTCCGGATCCATGTGGTTGGCTGGTCACATTCTGGAAAGAGTATCTCCTTTATCCTTTCTAATCAAATTGCAGGATGGCCGGTTGGTTCGTCGTCATCAGGATCACATCAGGTCTCGCTGTTGTATCACCGAGCCAGCACCTCAATCCCCAAGTGAAAACAATCCAGAACGCATTTTCACGGAACTAAACATGCCTCCAGATATGGCAACAGAAAATAACACACATCCACAGACTCCATTGACACATGAGAATTCGCCCGATTATGAGCAGCCAGATAGAGAAGTGAGTGAGCATACCCCACTAGCCCTGCCACGACGATCAGACCATACAATAAGACCACCGAATCGTTTTAGTCCGGATTGACTAAAGATTGAACATTTACCTTTTATTTTTTCTTAACTTAAAAAAAAAAAAAAAAAAAAAGAGGGGGGGAATTTCAATGGTCACATACTGAGGCAGAATAATACTCGACCACAAAAGGGTCACAAGGGCAGTCTACACTGACCTTTTCCCATGATAAATGGACCTTTCTTTTTTGGGGGGAGATGTAATGTACGTAGGTACACAGGGGACGCTAACAGGGGGAACACCGGCAAAACGGGCGGTGCACAAAAAGAGACAGCATGGAGATACTTGCGGTTGGCTCTCGGCTGAATAAGGTCTTAAAACAAACTCGGCGTTTGCGTTCTCAGTGAGAAACACTACAGTAACTGCTTATATATTATGCATTAAATTTAAACTTTGTGGTTTCAATAGGTATGAATGCTTCGAAGAGTTGGATGTTGAAAACAAAATATTAACACACGCTCTCTGTATTTGAAACTGACTGCCTGAGAACTATAATCAGTAAAACCCGTTTGAATGACTACAGGATAATCCAAATAAAAGAAACTCTTAGAATTCAAAATGGCAACAACAAACTTACCAGAGAAAGAAGAATTAACTAATTTGGCCACGTCTGGCGATAATTTAAACAGGAAATCAGTGTGTAGGGCATTGCTTCTAATATCAGACATTGCACACAGTATGGCTGGGTGTAGCGAGGCAATCTATCTACGTATCTCTGTTTGTCTTTCTATCTCTGCTGCATGAATGCACAAGTAATCCGTCGCTTTGATATTTTTTGTGACTGCCTTAAAAATTATTCTTATTAAATTCATCGTCTGAGTTATTTCCTATCCACAGACAAGCAAGAACCAACAATAACGATATGAGCAATGATTTATACATACATGGGTAAGCAAAAATCGACACTTCTGTAGACTAACATTATTTTCTCAGTCATTATCACACGAAGTCTCTTGTGAGTACACTGTCCTTTTCAGGACAATTTTTCTTTTAGTCAGCCAAAATGTTCTTTATCACTAGTGTGACACTATTATTATCCAAATTTTATGAATCATTCTTTGATCATAATGTGATGCCAACATTTGTTCATTATCGTCAGATATGAGAGACAATCGGACACTTGTAAGAGGAAGAGATACAATGCAAATGAATATTAGAAGTTACTAGCTTGTATAAGTTTCAAAAAGAGTCGCAAATCTAATGGGTGCTTCACTGTCAGCCAAGAGCCAACTTTTGTTGTCCCATTGTCACATCCCTGTATTTTACAAATACTTTAATGGAATGTGCTCTGATGAACTCCTATCACTTGTGCCCTCTTGATGTACATACCTCCGACTAACCTGCCAAGCAGCAAAATCACACCACTTCACAGTTGAGGTTCCTAGATGCTGGAAAGCCTTCTATTTCAATAGTTTTTTTCCCTCAAGCTACTAGACTTTGGAATTTCCTCCATGCTTCCTACTTCCCTGTCTGTACTGGAGAAGTTTTCAATGTAATGTGAAAAAACATTTTGCATCCCAACTCCCCATAATCATATGCTAGACATATCCCATATGTTCCAAGTAACACTATTCCTTTTTTTTAGCTTACTATTTCCTTTAGATTTATATCGTTTTATATTGCATGTAAATAGCTTTGTGTTATGTCTGCTGTTCCTGGAATAAAAAAATATTTCATATAAAGGCATAAACTTGAGATTTTTAACTAATGAAATAATTCACGCTCATTTAAAATGATGAACTAAGTGAATCTACATGAAATACTAAGATTATATATATATATATATATATATATATATATATATATATATATATATATATATATATATATATAAAGAATAAGTAGTTAATAAAACATGTTAAAAACACTTTGAAAAAGAGTTAAAAACATATTTAATTTTAAAAAGGAAGCACAAAAGGAAGTGGATAGTCCTTAATCCATGGAATTTTGAAGAAATACTTTCCTTCTCATCAGAGGGTAGGATTTAGCAAAATGCGGGATCGGATTTTGCTTGCAAAAGTATTTAATGAAACTACAAGTAAGTCATAGATCTTACTTGGTAACAAATAGTGAAGCAGAAGGAATAGGGTGGAAAAAAAAAGTGATTTCACGTGAATGAATGGTCTGGTAAATGGTAAAATATCCAATAACGGTAAAATCCAGAATCCAAAAAAGTTGGTTAAATTTCCATTTCCACAAGTAAAATCCAAGGGAATTTTGTAATTGGAAGATGGTACAAAGTAATCCAAAAGGCAGAAATCCGTGGAATAATTCACAAATGGGTACAAGGAAAAGGAAATGAGTTCAAATAATATTATTGAAAGAAAGATAAGATCTGTGTAGAAAAAGAAATGGAAGAAATTTAAAACACGGCTGTCAAGGCTAATTTAAGAAAAATGAGCGAAGAAAAAAAATTTGAATGATGATTGAGTCAATTTTAGAATAGAAAAGCCAATGTCAAAATGACCCAGACAAGATGACGTTAAAAAAGTGCCAAATTTAAAGCAAAAAAAGGGGCCAACTGAAATGTACAAGCTATTACTTAAATTATCAGCAAGAGTTATTAAAGAAAGCAAATGAATTGAGAAGAAAAATGTAATACATACACATGTATATACATACATACATATATATGAATACATACAATTACACATATACATACATATATATATATACACAACAAACACACCCATATATACACACACATATATATACATACATATAAGTAAATAGATGAGTGAATAAATAAATAAAGAGTTAAAAAATTTAAGGGGGGGGATGGCCGGTATTTGCAAATTCTGGAATAAGGCAAGTAAGTATGTAAGTAAATGCACATAGTAAAATAGAAGTAAACATACATGCAGAATATAAATGTGTAGGTAGATGGATATATTTAATTGATAGGAATATTTAAACACTAAAATAGAGATTGCAGATGTAAAACCGGCCAAACAAAGAAGAAATAAAAAATTACAATGAAAATTACAAAGTTATAAAATGCTAAGATAGTATGTAGAAAAAGCGATAATGTTGGAGAAAAAAATATATATCTGAAAGGTTAATTTAATAGCTATGTAATTTCAAATTTACCACAATTAAAGTTGGACTTATGTTTGCAGTAGGAGATCGGTTCGGTTTTAGAGTTTATTATGTTACTACTTTGAGGGGAAGTAATTATAGTTATAGCTTCCGTTGTGCAGAGGCGACATGACTTAGAGCCTAGAGTATAAGACTTAACCTTTTTTAGGATAGTCCATTTGATTGAGAAGGGGGTATTATTAGAATTAAGTGTTTTAATTAAAGGAAATCCCGTAATTGGAAGATGGTCCAAAATAATCCAAAGGCAGAAATCCATGGAATAATTCACAAAAATGTGCACAAAGGAAAAAGGGGGAAAAATTCCAATAATATTAATAAAAGAAAAATAAGATATGCTTTCACTCTACTGCCGAGTTATTTTATATATATATATATATATATATATATATATATATATATATATATATATATATATATATATATATATATATTAGCTGCAACTAGACGACTAAAACCAAAAAAGGAAGCGTTTTGGTAACTAGAGTCAAGACACATAGCATAACATTACGTCTTACCCTTTCTGCTCCTCTTTCTATACTTGTCTAGCTACAACAACTGTCAATATGTTCGCTTACTATCTATTTGGGCTTAAACTAAACAGACATTTCATGAGCAAATTTTATTTTCTAGAAATATCTGTTTGTGGAACACAGTTTGTGGGGCTGCTTCCCAGCTGACTATAACGTGTTCGTTTTCAAGTCCAATGTAAATAAGTTCTTGTTAACCTGTCTGTAGTGACCAGCTAAATCAAGTCGCTCGTGACATAATCAGAAGAATTTATCTGACCGGAATTTATTCATTTCATTTCAGGAACAATTTGATTTTGTCACTGGTTGCCAACGCTGTTCTGTCAGTGCGTAAGAGACACAGCTATAATGTGTCCCTTTGACACACAAATCTAATTTTTGTCTACTTGCATATATAGACAGTAAACAGGTCGGAACGTTCTAGAATGCCCATATAAAAACTAAACCAGTATAGACAGTGTTTCCGCAAGTCACCATTGCTGCTGTTCATGGTTATTACATACGTTGGACTCCGTCTAATAGACGTCAAACAGCATTGCTAAGAATGTCATGTTCAAACTGTAAACGGACAAATTACTCAATCCCTGTACAAATGAAGCTCACACAAGCAACAATGAATGAATATTTTATGCTCACAAACTTTTACCCTCCTGGTATTTTTCATTGCAGGGGTTTCATCATAAAAGTATGGTGACATTAATAATGTCTTCAGTCTCGGAGGATTTCTTCAGTCACTAAAAACTTCCAGCAATACCTTTACAAATATGCAAATATTCTTTTTCCACTTGCATGATGTTCTTGAACTTTCTTCTTATTAAAATACACATCTGGATTATTAATGAACCCCAATGTTTTTAATTTCATGTGCATCAGGAGATATCGAACATGCAATAAGGACTGTGACTTGCACATGTTTCACCCACAAAAATAAATTCCTTTTGGTTAAATAAAAATTATTATTTTAAATGTTTGTATTTGTTCCAAAGCAGTTGCTATATGCTGATGTTTTTTTGTTTGGAGAAGGAGTTTTAACCCATGCTTCCATCACCGTCATGAATTTGGAGACAGTTTGATCCCCCTTCTCTCTACATGTCCTCTTAAATAATTCAAAGTTCCGCAATTACTGATCATCACGTCGTTGTCTCACAGTCTACTCGGCACTTATTAACTCTTACCTTCGAGTGGCGCCCACCTAATTTAAAAAAAAAAGGTACAACTGAACTTTAATTGTGAAATTCGAAATTTCGGTATTTGTAAAGTTTAATTAAGATATTTAAAAAATGAAAATATTTTTTTAAAAATTATATTGTATGTACTCGTTATAAAATGAAGTTCTCATAAAAAAAATTACTTAATTTGATCAAGCAGGTTCTTTTTTTTTTTTTTTTTTTTTTACAGAGGAAAATCAAATTTTAATGAGATCAATCGTATCCCGCCATCTTACCTATTTCGCAGATGAGGAAGGGGGGCACCTTTAAACGGTGTGAGATATTCCCTCACCTCGGTTTTGCCATTGATAGAATGAAAGAAAACAATCAGAAATCACTACAGGCTCACCTTTAAACTTCAACGTAAATTTTATTGAAGTAAAAAGATTCAAATTACGAAAGATGTATCATCTTTAGCTATCTGCCAAGCAGGACTGGTAACACCCGAAAGGGTAGTAGTTCATGGTTTATTGTCGCGTAATGTAGTATACATTACTCTACGCTGTTCGGAGAATAGCTGCAGCAAGTTGATGAGTTAAGTGATGCTTTCCAAAGATGAATGCTGAGAGTCCAATAATCATCATAGAGTTCACTGGGCATAACCATCCGAATATCAAACAAAGGACAGATCAAAATGTAGACCTTAATTTCGTCTGTGGGAGACATTATAAGTAATGATAAAAGTAAATCAAATTGAAGAGCACAACAGTGTGCAAATGATAGTAATATTTCGCCCAACATAAGAGCATTAAAATGTCTCAATGAGACAAAGGAGTTTGAGGCTACAAGCCTCGAGTGAGTTTTCGTACGTCCATTTCAACCTGTTGTCTGTGTGAAAGCCGGCAGGCTGAAAAGATGAATTTAGCGCCAAGAATACTCTCGGCAGTTAGTAAGAACAATCAATCTGATAGGTTCAAACAAAATTGTGGACGGTCAAATTGACCAATGAGGAGCCTGCTTATTTCTGCAGGATTTTTTACAATGAAAAAGTGATTAAAAAGAACAGATAAACTCTGCAAAATAAGTGAAGAAAAAACAAAAAAAAACCACTAAAATATTTATCTAGGTATTTTTTCTGCTCATGTTTCAAAATAATCTCGTCAAAATTTGAGAAACTTTAAGCGGTGATTGGAATTATCTCCCTCCTTGTCTGCAAAATAGGCAAGAGGCGAGATACGATCGATCTCATTAAAATTTGATTTTCCTCTGTAAAATAATTCTTGATCAAATTAATTTTAATGTACTGAAAAGAATATCTGAGAAGGGAGAAGAGACTTGTAAACCGTTGATATAGGTTTTATTAACAAAGAATACATGCGTTGTGATTCTCGTACAGTGTTGCAATGGCGGAAGGGCTTCTTCCGGCCAAGGGGGATAACCTATGTCATTTCATTACCACTAGGGGTCCTTGGAAGGGATAATGCCAAAGGAGCAGGGGGACAAGGGTAATTTAAAACTATAACATTAAGTGATTATTTTTTTATGAAAACGTTATTTCATAATGAGTATGTACAATATAATTTTTTTTTCAATATTTTCATTTTTTTTAATGTCTTAATTAAACTGCACAAGTACCAACATTTCTAATATTGAATTGCAAGGCAAACTAGTGGTCGTTACTTAATTGTCCTGTTAGAAATATAACCTCCACAAACTAACCCAGTAACACTAACTAACCACGCGGGGTCACAGAAATACCTGGATTAGAACCTAGGCGCGGAGCAAACCCTCTCAGTGCTGACAAACCCAGTAGATCTTCCCAGATCATCCGTCTAGGAGAAGGAAAACTCTGAAACAAAACCAAAGGGGAGGGAGGCCTCTTCAGTCTTGGATGACAACCTTCCTAGAGCTGGTGACTCAACCAAATTTACCGGTTTGCAAACCTAAACTGCTTAAGGAGTAGATAGGCTCTGTCTATCGCCTGGCTTCCATACTCCTTCTTTGCCTATTAGTCAAGTGCAGAGACACTATCTCAGTGATTCGACAGAAATACCCAGCGGTAGATCTTGTTTCTTGGTGAGGGCAACGAACGCCGTTTTCCCCCATTCCCGGCACACCCCACCCCTAAAACTGGACATTTGGGAGTGCTTGAGTACAATATATGCCTGAGCAATTAGATTGGGTTGACCTTCTTCTAATGGGTTGAGGGTACCGGATTGACAGTTCCTGGCTGCTGTTCCCGACTGGTAGTTAGGTGCCCTAACTCTTTGGTAGCGCTTAGAGCGGCTGCTCCATCAACAGTTGAATAATATCGGGTTGTTTGTAGTGCCATGACGCGCATGGAAAGGGACCCTGCACTCATCCCCGGTGGGCTTTCCTGAGGCCACAATCCTAATTGGAGAAAGGTCAGCTGATGGTCTACTCGTGATGCATGTCTGATGCTCCGCATAACCTCTTGTTTAGCTCACCCTTACCTAAACCGAAACTCTTTAAAAAATATGACAACAGTACAGTCTAAAAATAAGCTTAAACCAGGCTTGGGGACAAACAAATTCAACTTGCCTCCTCCCTTGAGGCTTGCATTCACAAATATCCGTGGGCTTAGAACTAATTTAGCTGATGTTGAAGCATTTCTCTTAACAAATACCCCAGATATCTTAGCCCTAAGTGAGACTAACCTACACTCCTCCATCCACTCTAACTACTTTAACATGCCTGGATATCTCCCACTCTGCCGTAAGTAATCTGACAGACATATGCACGGACTTGGAGTTTACATTCGTAATACCTTCCCCTTGACTAGAGAAACAAACCTAGAAACGGATGATCAAGCCTTTATGTGCTTTAGACTAAACATGCAACACAACATTAGCTACTTTTATTTTCTCTACCGCTCTCCCTCGACTCAGGACTGCACCATAATAAACAAAGTATCTGACAGCATAGACACGGCACTCTCCCTCAACACTAGCGCACAAGTACATGTATTTGGTGACTTTAATGTCCATCACAAAAACTGGCTTGGATTCTCTACTTACACAGATGCAGCGGGCAGCACAACTCATAGCTTCACTATATCTCACTCCCTATCACAAATTGTTACGTTTCCAACCCGTTTCTCTGACCAAGAAGAACAACACGCATCACTTCTAGATCTGTTTTTGACCACAGTTCCCGATGATTGCATAATGAAGACCCACAGCCCACTCAGGAACGCTGATCATGCAGTGATAATGGTTGAAATCGCCCTAAACTCTAGAGCCTAAACTGAAGAGCCACTGCTCAAAACAACGAGATATTATAAAAAGGCTGACTGGGAAGCCATCAGAGATCTTATCAGAGACGCCCCATGGGGAAATATTTTTTCTCTCCCTACTGAACAGTGTGCAAACGAGACCACTGAATGGTTCAAAACTGCAATCGAAGCGCATGTTCCCATGCGGAAATTTTATAGTAAGCCCCACTCTCCCATATGGTTTACTTCGACTTGTGCAACTGCCATTGCTCAAAAGCAGCATGCATACTGTAGATTTCACTGACATAAGTCCAGTTCAAACAGACTGAAGTATATAGAAGCTAGAAATAACGTTAAGAAAGAAATAGCGACAGCTAAGAGAGAATTTACGGAAACCACTAAAAAACGCATCGAAGCACAAAAACTAGGAACTCGAGACTTCTGGAAAATCTACAACAGTGTAGCAAATAATGGGCAATCAACAATTCCCCCACTAACCAACAATCACGAGGTTGTCTCCTCAGCAACCGAGAAGGCTAACATGCTTGCCAGTCGGTTTGCCTCAAACTCCACACTGGACCCTTCCAACCACTCCTACCTGACTTTCCTATGCAGACAGATGCCACGCTAGACAATCTGAAAATCACCCCTGCTCAGGTGCATGCCATCATAAAAAACCTTGACACTTCAAAAGCATGTGGACCCGATCTCATCCCAGCTGTGCTATTAAAAAATGCTCAGCCGAAGTTGCTCCAGTTCTCTCCAAACTCTACAACAAATGCCTTAATGAAGCTTGCTTTCTGGGCTGTTGGAAAACTGTTTCTGATGTACCAGTATTCAAAAATTCTGGCGAAAGGACTGACCTATCAAATTATCGCCCCATTAGCCTCCTCCCACTTTTTGCCAAAATATTTGAGACCTTAATTAACCATGCTCTAGTCCATCACCTTACAGATGCTAAACTTCTGATTGACCAACAGTATGGATTTAGACAAGCCCGTTCCACAGCAGACATCCTAACTGTAATCTCTGAACGTATATACCATTCACTGGACAAAGCGGGAGAGGGCAGAGTGGTAGCTCTAGATATATCTAAGACTTTTGACAGGGTATGGCATGAGGGTCTCCTCAGGAAAATTAGATCATACGGTATCACTGGTAAAATACTTAACATAATTGAATCCTTCTTAGATAAGAGAAAAATCCAGGTTGTCCTCGATGGTCGTACATCTAAACAATATGATATAAATGCGGGAGTGCCCCAGGGGTCTATCCTTGGACCTCTATTGTTCCTGATATTCATAAATGACCTCTCCGACAAAATTGCCTCTGAGATGGGTATATATGATGATGACACGACATTCTATAACAGGCATGACAGGAAAACAAATGAACACATATATAAAGAAATGGCAGAAACACTAGAGGATGACCTCCAATCAGTAGTGGAATGGGGACAAAAATGGTTGGTCACGTTCAATGCTGCCAAGACTAAACTAGTTTCATTCAATAATTACAAGAAACCCTCTCTACCACCTATAGCAATGGCCAACGACTCTTTATCTGAGAGTACATCTTTCAAACTGCTTGGCCTAACGTTCACAGGAAACATGAGTTGGAACAATTACATTGAAGGCATTGCCAGGACCGCTGCAAGAAAGGTGGGCTCTCTCTACCGTGCTAGACAACTACTAACACCCGAAAGTATCCTGTATCTCTATAAGGCCACCATTCGCCCATGTATGGAGTATTGCTGTCACATTTGGGCTGGTGCATCTGTCACTAGTCTCTCGCTCCTTGACAAGGTTCAAAAGAGAGTCGCAAACCTGATAGGCCTCATCGACGAAATGTTGCATCCCTCTGCCTGTTCTACAAGTATTTTAGTGGTAAATGCTCTGACGAACTGCAATCACTTGTGCCCCCACGACGTGAGCACCCTTGACAAACCCGACAGGCTGCAAAATCCCACCCCCACACTGTAGAGATCCCTAGATGTAAAAGATCTTTCTACTCCAATAGTTTCTTCCCCAGAACCGCTAGACTTTGGAATTCCATTCCAGGTCCCTGCTTCCCCAACAGTACTGACATGCAGAAGTTCAAGTGTAACGTGAACCAACATCTTGCTGCCCAAATCCCTACATAGTACCCCAGTAGTTGTTGCCCCTGATAGTAGCCCCATACACCAAAGAGGCAATTTGCCTTGTTTGGGGTGAAAATTTAATAATAAAAAAAAATCCATTCAACTTCCTTGGGCTTTTGGCTAGGAACAAAATGTAGTATCTGTTTTAATACCACACTTCACCTTTTCTGTCCTCGGTTGAAGTGATATTTGTAATAAGGAATGAAGGCGAAGTCTCATTGAGGAAGGGCCGGAGCAGCATGTTTATTTTCTAAGATACAGAAACCGGAACTTCCGGTAGTTCCGTACGTATAAGTGCGCCTGGAGCATATGATGTTTCATATTACAACAACGACCCGTGGAGAAGTCCTTCTAGACTGAGACAAATTGTATTTTTGTTTCTATCCAGAGTGCCCCTTTTTGAGGAACTGGATTTTTCCGACACTAAAAACTGACCTTGTGCCTAACACTGCCCTCGTGGGGAGGCATGTAAATGAGAACATATATTGCATGGGTTTCTAACAGTATTTTGTATATATTTTTTAAAATTATTTTTAAGTCATTATCAAACCTTTACATATTTAGGTGTCAACTCGCGGCCATTTTTCTTGTTCTCTCCTAAGGCTCGACACTATGTTTTTCGAACCGAATAAACTTTTTAAAATGAGTAAAAACACCAAAAACTTTTCTTTTCTGTATTTAAGAATTCAGGTGATCGCTCATCCCCCTCTCAGTACAGGCCAATAAGTCTCCTGTGCGTCATGAGTAAGTTGCTAGAATCTGTATTAAATACAGAAGTAATCAAACATCTCAACAAAAATAACCTTCTTAGTGACACTCAATATGGTTTCCGTTCTGCTAGATCTACAGCAGATGTCCTTACAGTTATATCGCATAGGATTAGCAAATCTCTCGACGGTGGCAATCTTTCTAGGGCAATTGCTCTTGACATATCTAAAGCCTTTGATAGGGTATGGCATAAAGGTTTACTTCATAAGATCGCTAGCTATGGTATAGCTGGAAAAGTCTTCTCAATTATTAAATCATTTCTTTCTGATAGATTCATAAGAGTAGTAGTTGAGGGGCAAAAATCAGAAGCTCACAATATTAATGCCGGTGTCCCTCAGGGATCCATCCTGGGCCCAACTCTTTTCCTGATCTACATTAATGATCTTCCAAATCATATCCTTACATCATTTGTAGACATTTATGCTGACGACACTACCATTTATGGTACCACATCTAAGACAGTAAACGAGCAAGTTCTCTCCAATTCTCTCTCCTCTGATCTTGAGCACGTAGTACAATGGGGAAAGGAGTGGCTGGTTACTTTTAATGCATCTAAAACCAAGCTTCTCTCTTTACATCATCAACATTCTAATCCACATTTGTCATCAATTGAAATGAATGGCTCTCGTCTTCAGGAGGCCTCAAGTTTTGACAAGCTTCTGGGCTTGACCATTACTCCTGATCTTAAATGGAACACGTATATCAAATCTGTTGCCAAGGCCGCTGGAAAAATGGTGGGATCTTTCTATCGATCCAGTAGATATCTCACTGCTGATGCTATTCTCTATCTATATAAAAGCCAGGTACGTCCAAGGATGGAATACTGTTGCCACATCTGGGCAGGAGCTGCTAGAAAGAACTTGTCCTGCCTTGATAGAGTTCAAAATAGACTTCGTAGCCTCGTAGGAGATGTCCTTTTCTCCTCCTTGCAACCTCTATCTCACAGAAGAGATGTTGCGAGTTTGTCTCTGATGTATCGTTATTTTCATGGAAAGTGTTCAACTGAGCTTCAATCTATGGTCCCCCCTCGCCAAACTTTCACAAGAAACACTCGTCTAGCTGTAAACACTATCAATAATTTCCCCCACTCTTTATCTGTGCCTAAACCTAAACGTAGATTCCATGAACAAAGCTTCTTTCTTAGAACTGCACGCCTGTGGAATTGTCTTCCGTTTTCCTGCTTTCCGGCTGACTACAATATGGTTGTGTTCAAGTCTAACGTAAATAAGTTCTTGATGAGCCGTTCCATATAAGTTATCAAATTTACCAAATTTTCATTACTAATGATTACTATATTGTCCAATTTCTACTGTACACTCTTTAACCCTTATCCTTGAGTGGCCTCTGGGCCTTGATAATGTGGTGATGCCTTTGTAAAAAAAAAAAAAAAAAAAAAAAAAAAAGATAAGTAGTAAAGTAACTTATCTTGCCTTTGGTAACATTTATTTATTATATATTTGAATTTTTGAACACTTTTTTTTTTCTGTGGATTGAAAAAAGCAAAACAAAAAAAGAAATGCTTTGCTCTCCTAGGCCAAGAAAACAAAACTCCCAAACTACTAATTGGTGAGAAAATAAACTAATTGTAATGAATTTCTTCTTTTTTTCACAAGGAACTTATTATTTTCTGACACCGGTTGTTGTAATTTGCTTTGTAATTCACTTCTTTGGAGAAAATATTTTTATTTTAGGTTGTCAGGTTTTGTAACATTTTTTTCTTTTTTCTTTAAATCGTGAATAATTTTAAGGTAAGTTTTATTTATTAAAAAATGTAAAAACCGGAGAGAATTAAGTCAGACATTTTTTTTTTTTGACACAAACATCATATGGATAATTTTATCGCAATAAATCTCTATTTTTCTGTTAAATTTAGGGGTTGTATTAATATACACAGAGGTACGAAAAAGTTGTCAAAAACAAATATATAACAAATAAATGTTATCAAAGGCAAGATAAATAACCTTTCTACCTAACTGGGTAAGTTTTTAGTGTTTTTATTTAATGTAAAATGTTTATTCAGTTCGAAAAGCAAGTAATGTTGAACGCTGCCGGAGAGCAAGAAAAGATGGCCGCGATGTCGTTGAAGACTCGATAATCACTTCAAAATAAGAAATAAAACAAAATAGTGGTAAAATCGCACCCAATAAATGTCACGGTAAGATTACAAAAACATTGGTTTTACGTCCAAGTTTTTCTTCAAACAAAAAACAAATTTCTGTCTCTTGAACTTTTGTTAAATCCTATTTTAGCCACGTAAATTATTTAGAATTAAAGGCATTTCGACATGGTTTTTGCTTTACTCCTAAACAACTTCAATATACACTGTAACCCGGATATAAGATACCTGATATAAGAGAAACCCGGATATCAGAGATATTTTCTCTGGCCTCAAATTAGAGCCTGTGTTAATGTATATAAATTAGAACCGGACATAAGAGAAACCCTGATATGAGAGAAACCCGGTCATAAGAGAGATTTCCTCCGGTCCCATCCTCCCCGATATGAGAGTTTGTCTTGAGTGACAATGTGATGTCATAAATTAATCAAACAGAGGTGAGCTACAGTTCTGTTGAGTCAAAAATTTTGTGACAACAGTCATATAAAAAAATGGTCAAGGGTGGCGTACGTGCGAGGCGCAAACTCAAAATCTGACCAATTGGGAATGAAAAGGTGGCATATGCTCAAATTCGACTACGTCATAATTTGCATATGTCGAGTTTGAGCATATAAAAAAAACTCTTTTTTTTTTTTTTAGATTGGCGAGACGATTTTTGATTCCTTTCAAGTGATTTTCTGCATGTCCGTGAGAAACAGAACGACGGATTTTTTTTTTTTTTGTGTATGTGTGTGTGTGTGTGCATCAAACAATATTTGGCAGCGGGAAAACGTTAATTTCAACACTTCAAGTTTGTTAATTTTTTCCACTGAAAACCGTTTGCTTGCGATCATTGTGATTAGTGATGTCAGCATCGGTGTCTCGATGAAAAGCTCTGCTTAACAGTTGGAGCTCATTGACGATGTCAAAGTGAAGAAAATCAAAATGGCCGCTGCAGCCAAAAAGTACGGAATCATTTATTCAACAGCAAAAAAGTCTCAAGAAAGAAGACGATCTCAGATCTTGCAGGCTTGCATTCACAAATATCCGTGGGCTTAGAACTAATTTAGCTGATGTTGAAGCATTTCTCCTAACAAATACCCCGGATATCTTAGCACTAAGTGAGACTAACCTACACTCCTCCATCCCCTCTAACTACTTTAACATGCCTGGATATCTCCCACTCTGCCGTAAGGACTCTGACAGACATATGCAAGGACTTGGAGTTTACATTCGTAATACCCTTCCCTTGACTAGAGAAACAAACCTAGAAACGGATGATCAAGCCTTTATGTGCTTTAGACTAAACATGCAACACAACATTAGCTACTTTTATTTTCTCTACCGCTCTCCCTCGACCCAAGACTGCACCATAATAAACAAAGTATCTGACAGCATAAACACAGCACTCTCTTTCGACACTAGCACCCAAGTACATGTATTTGGTGACTTTAATGTCCATCACAAAAACTGGCTTGGATTCTCTACTTACACAGATGCAGCGGGCAGCGCAACTCATAGCTTCTCTATATCTCACTCCCTATCACAAATTGTTACGTTTCCAACCCGTTTCCCTGATCAGGAAGAACAACACGCATCACTTTTAGATCTGTTTTTGACCACAGTTTCTGATGATTGTATAATGAAAGCCGACAGCCCACTTGGGAACGCTGATCATGCAGTGATAATGGTTGAAATCGCCCTAAACTCTAGACCCAAAACTGAAAAGCCAGTGCTCAAAACAACGAGATATTATAAAAAGGCTGACTGGGAAGCCATCAGAGATCTTATCAGAGACGCCCCATGGGGAAATATTTTTTCTCTTCCTGCTGAACAGTGTGCAAACGAGACCACTGAATGGTTCAAAACTGCAATCGAAGCGCATGTTCCCATGCGGAAATTCTATAGCAAGCCCCACTTTCCCCAATTGTTTACTTCGACTTGCGCAACTGCCATTGCTCAAAAGCAGCATGCATTCCGCAGGTTTAACCAACATAAGTCCAGTTCAAACAGACTGAAGTATATAGAAGCTAGAAATAACGTTAAGAAAGAAATAGCGACAGCTAAGAGAGAATTTACGGAAACCACTAAAAAACGCATCGAAGCACAAAAACTAGGAACTTGAGACTTCTGGAAAATCTACAACAGTGTAGCAAATAATGGGCAATCAACAATTCCCCCACTAACCAACAATCACGAGGTTGTCTCCTCAGCAACCGAGAAGGCTAACATGCTTGCCAGTCAGTTTGCCTCAAACTCCACACTGGACCCTTCCAACCACTCCCTACCTCAATTTCCTATGCGGACAGACGCCATGCTAGACGATCTGAAAATCACCCCTGCTCAGGTGCATGCTATCATAAAAAACCTTGACACTTCAAAAGCATGTGGACCCGATCTCATCCCAGCTGTGCTATTAAAAAATGCTCATGGAAAACTGCTTCTGTGGTACCAGTATTCAAGAATTCTGGCGAAAGAACTGACCCATTAAATTATCACCCTATTAGCCTCCTCCCACTTTTTGCCAAAATATTTGAGACCTTAATTAACCATGCTCTAGTCCATCACCTTACAGATGCTAAACTTCTGACCGACCAACAATATGAATTTAGACAAGCCTGTTCCACAGCAGACATCCTCACTGTAATCTCTGAACGCATATACCATTCACTGGACAATGCGGGAGAGGGCAGAGCGGTAGCTCTAGATATATCTAAGGCTTTTGACAGGGTATGGCATGAGGGTCTCCTCAGGAAGATTAGATCATACGGTATCACTGGTAGAATACTTAACATAATTGAATCCTTAGATAAGAGAAAAATCCAGGTTGTTCTCGATGGTCGTACATCTAAACAATATGATATAAATGCGGGAGTGCCCCAGGGGTCTATCCTTGGACCTCTATTGTTCCTGATATTCATAAATGACCTCCCCGACAAAATTGCCTCTGAGATGGGTATATATGCTGATGACACCACACTCTATAGCAGGCACGACAGGAAAACAAATGAACATATATCTAAAGTAATGGCAGAAACACTAGAGGATGACCTCCAATCAGTAGTGGAATGGGGACAAAAATGGATGGTCACGTTCAATGCCGCCAAGACTAAACTGGTTTCATTCAATAATTACAAGAAACCCTCTCTACCACCTATAGCAATGGCCAACGACTCTTTATCTGAGAGTACGTCTTTCAAGCTCCTTGGTCTAACATTCACAGGAAACATGAGTTGGAACAATTACATCGAGGGCATTGCCAGGGCCGCTGCAAGGAAGGTAGGCTCTCTCTACCGTGCTAGAAAACTACTAACACCCGAAAGTATCCTGTACCTCTATAAGGCCACCATTCGCCCATGTATGGAGTATTGCTGTCACATTTGGGCTGGTTCATCGGCTACTAGTCTCTCGCTCCTTGACAGGGTTCAAAAGAGAGTCGCAAATCTGATAGGCCCTAAACTGGCATCAAAGCTCCAGCCTCTGTCCCATGGACCAAACGTTGCATCCCTCTGCCTGTTCTACAAGTATTTTAATGGTGAATGCTCTGACGAACTGCAAACACTTGTGACCCCACGACGTGAACACCCTCGACAGACCCGACAAGCTGCAAAATCCCACCCCCACACTGTAGAGATCCCTAGATGTAAAAGATCTTTCTACTCCGGTAGTTTCTTCCCCAGAACCGCTAGACTTTGGAATTCCATTCCAGGTCCCTGCTTCCCCAACTGTACTGATATGCAGAAGTTCAAGTGCAACATGAACCAACATCTTGCTGCCCAAATCTCTACATAGTACCCCAGTAGTTGTTTCCCCTGATAGTAGCCCCCTACACCAAAGTTGCAATGTGCCTTGTTTGGGGTGAAAATGTAAAAAAAAAAAAAATGTAAATGAATGGAAATAATTGCTACTGAAAGCACCAATCCATGAACAAGGATGTTAACGAAGCACTTACACAATGGTTTATGCAAGCATGTGCACATGGAGCTACCATCACCAATCACATCATTAGGCAGAAAGCATAAAGCATCACAACTGGTTGTGAATCTGAAAAAGGCCAAAAAACTTCCAAAGCCAAACTGCTTTACAAAAAAGCTTTGTGAAATTTGGCCTAAAAATGTCAAATGGTTCTAAAATGGGTGATCGATTTACTGGAACGTTACATTAGAAACTAAGTATCCCTCTACAAATATTTATATATTGACTTAAATTTTTTTAATAATTTGATAGACTAGTGTCCATTTGATAATAATTTGCTGAAAATTTTGGAAAAAGACGAAAATGAAAGAAATACAGAGCAGGGTACCGCTTTCATACAAACTAAAAAGCGTCATCATACACGTGATGATGCCAAAATAATAAAAGGCAGGAATATATAATCGCCATTGTTATATACAATTTGAGTCCATAATCTTCTAGTTAAGGACAGGAATGGACTCCTCCTCCTCCTCCTCCTCCTGCTCCTCCTCCTCCTCCTTTCTTTAAAATACACTTGTGCAGTTGTTTACCTGATGCTAATTCACTTTAAAATAAAAATGAAATCATATTTGTTTTTAAGAGATTCTACTTTTCAGGCGATTACATGTAAACAGCCTGAAATGGTAAGTAGCAGAAAAAGGGTGATTATGCACTTATGTTACCATACATTTTTTTAAAATAGTATTTTCAAGTTGCATTCAAGTTTTACAATATTTTTTCAATTAAATTGTTAGGTGAAAGTACAGAATAATTACAAAACACTCTCCTCCCTATGTTAAGAATGGCTTTCTAAATAATAATGTTATTATTTCAACATGATAACACAAGTACCACAAAAAGAAATTAAAAAAAAACAAAAAAACAATGACAGTATTTTACATATTAGAAAGGAGCTTTTGCATATAAATTTCGCATGAAATGGTCATCCACTTCTCGGCCATTATGCAGTAGTAATCACTCATTTCCAGGATAGATAGCGTTTTTTAAGGACATGTAACCAATGTTTTAAAAATCTTGTCCATTTCATAGAAATGACTTTTTCTGTTGAAAAGCAAAAAACAAAATGAAAAACATAAGTAAAATAATGACTTTTTATGCTTTTCTTATAGAAATATATTTTTTAGAATAATTGCTATACATTTACCCATGACTCTGTTGATCTGAAATCCCGTAATATATATCTTTTTACTCATTTTCACCCCAAATCGTGTTTAACAGGAGACTGAGGGGAGTTGAGCAGCAAGATGTTTGTTCACATAACATTTAAACTTCTTGATATATGTACAGTCAGGGAAACAAGAAAGTGATGGTTATCTCAAAGTTAAGCATTTTGAAGCAAGAAATTATTAGAGTAGAAGGCTTTCCGGCATTTGGAGATCTTAACAGTAAAGAGGTGGGATTTTGCTGCTTGTCGGGTTAGTCAGGAGTATGTGCATTGAGAGGGCACAAGTGCTGAGAGTTCATCAGAGCACATTCCATTAAATTACTTGTAAAACAGGCACAGGAATGCAACATTACTGAAATAGTGAGACAGAGGCTGGAGCTTAGCCGATAGTGCTGGGCCTATTAGATTTGTTTTTTTTTGGGGGGGGCACTTTATTTCCACAATTATATGTTGTCATTCATTTCAGTTTTGGGATTAATGTCTGAATAATTTCATTGATTGCTATGTTATTACTTTTCTTTTTCAATTTTCTGATTATTTTGTTCTAGCTGTGGATGGGGCACTCTATCGGATGCCAGACATTCACTCACTATCTTATACATTCCAACCAAGAGATTTTTTTAGAACTCTGACCTTCCCTTTAAATGCATATGTATCTGTGTGATTTATTTATGCTATGTAAAAGTAAAGTTTTAATCCATTAGTTTTTTCTTTTTCGATTTTATTCTCTCCAAATCTACAAGAGATTTCTTGAAAATAAAAACATATATAAATCATATCATAATATTGCATTTTTAAAATGACTTTGATAATGTGAGTATATGATTATTTCAATTAGTTTGTATAATTGAATGAGTTTATATTCAATGACTTGATTTGTTTGTTTTCTTTTATACTAGCGAGGGGTACCCGGCATTGCCCGGGTGTTTGTAGTTGTGTGTGGAAACTCCGGGGATGGGGGGGGGGGTTAAATAAAAAGTAAGTATGAGGATCGAACCCGAACCCTTGAGGCAAAGTTGTAAATTAAAGTGTGAAAAAAAAAAAGTGCAACGTTAACCATTGCCCCACCGCAAGATGCTAACGGAAACACGTTTGAATTTATTTAATTACTTGGATTTGGCAGGTGCCCGTTTTAATGATTTAATGAGGTCAAGTTTGACTGTGGGATAGTATTTTCCCAAGATGTTATAGGAAAAAGACTAACCCACATGCGGCGAGCGACAAATGTTGAATATTTATCTTCCCGAAATCGAGCAAATTAAATAGACAGGCGAGCTTTGTTGTTAACTGTGAGATATTACGATTTATATGTGATATAAAAAGTTTTTAAAAGTTGTGAACTGACCGACCCCTTCTCTGAAAAAAGCCTTTTGTAGACATACAGAAAAAGCGAACACACATACATACATACATTTTCGTTTTTATATTTATAGATTTAGAGTAAATACTTCATACACCATTCATTATGATTATGTAATTCGTACAGTTACGTACCTAGAAAATGAAACTATTAAATCTGACATAGTGATATGGTGCAAGGAGAAAGAAACAATCCTAATAAAAGTTAGTGTCCCCAATAATGCTGGATCAAACAAAGCTGAGAGGTAACAAACAACAAAATACCAATGTCTTATGTACAACAAACTACTTAGCAAATATCCCTAGTGAACCAAGTGCAAGATAGATACAAGCAATTATACCATATAAGAATTACATTTTAATTAATCAGTTTTTTCTTGAAGTTATTGTCCCCAAATCTGAGAGATTTCTTAAAACTGAAAACATGTTTAAATCATGACATAATATTGCATTTTTGTAAAATGACTTTGACAATGTGAATATGTTTTAAAAAGTAGTTTATATAGTTGAATAGAGTTTTATATTCATTGACTATTGATTTAATTTATTTCCTTATTTTTCAGCATGCCGGTTTAGTATACCAAATGGATATTGCTGATAAAATGCAGTCTTTGCATTGTGAGATTTGCAAATATGTTGCTCGCTCACAGGCGGTATTGGATATTCATGTGCGAACACACACAGGTGAAAAACCTTTTCATTGTGAAGTGTGTGGGGCAAGATTCGCCAGGAACTCAAGCCTCAATCGACACAGATTTACACACAGTGGACAGAAACCTTTCAAATGCGATAAATGCGGGGCCAGATTTTCCAGGAATTCAAGTCTCAAAACACACAAATATTCACATACTGGAGAGACACCTTTCCACTGCGATATTTGTGAAGCCAAATTTGCTAGTCATGTGGGACTCAAAGCACACAAATCGACACACAACAGAGAGAAACCTTTTTGCTGTGACATTTGTGGACTTAGATTTCCACACGAATCAAATCTTAAGAACCACAAATCAATGCATAGTGGAGAGAAACCGTTTCAATGTGAAATATGTGATGGTCGGTTTTTGTATAATTCGCTTTTAAAACAGCATATGTCGACACACACAGGCGACAAGCATTTTCAGTGTGAGATTTGTGAAATGAGGTTTGCACAAAGTTCACATTTAAACGTGCACATATTAACACACACAGGAGAGCAACCATTTTCATGTGAAATATGTGGTGCTAGATTTTCTCGGAGTTCAAATTTTAAGCGACACATGTTAACACATACAGGGGAGAAGCGATTCCAATGTGAAGTGTGTGGCTGCAGGTTTTCTCTCAAGACAAACTTTAAGCGGCACATATCCAGACACTCCGAAGAGAAGCCGATTCACTGTAAAGTTTGCCGATGTACCTTTGCCACGTATGCACATTTAAAACAGCATATGGTAATTCACAGTGAGAAGAAACCATTTCAGTGTGACGTATGTGGTCATGGGTTCTCCGTAAATTCCAATCTAAAGCAGCATATGTTAATACATAGCGGCACAAAGCCGTTTCGGTGTGATGTGTGTGGGCGCGGGTTTTCTGTGAATTCAAACTTGAAACAACATGTGATGACACATACGGGTGAGAAACCTTTTAAATGTGATGCTTGTGAACAAAGATTTTCACAGAAATCGCATCTAATACGTCATATGATAACACATTCTGGAGAGCTGAAAGGAAAAACATCATGAAATGCCAAGCTCTTACGTATGACATGAAGAGAAACTGGAATGTTAAGATTTCTATCATTTCAGTTATTATATCTGATAAGGTATATGGTGACACACTAAAAAAACTGGAAGAATGGGCCAATCAACAGCGTTCCAAGTATTTTCTGGATGAATTCATGCAAGACAATATAGATAAAGAAGGCTCTATTAACCGGCTGAAAAGAGGATCGCTCTACTATGATCAGGAAAGAATTATAATGGCTGCCAAAGATCAAGAAAATGAGTGGTCTAAACAATGACAGCAAGTGCAGGTTCTTCCCCACACATTTATCTGTGCTTAAATCAAAACGTAGATTCCATGAACAAAGCTTTTTTCTTAGACGTGCACGCCTGTGGAACTCTCTTCTGTTTGCCTGTTTCCCATCTGACTACAACTTGGATGTTTTCAAGTCCAACATAAACAAATTCCTGGTGAATCACCCCCTTAAGTAGGACACTTTAAATCTCCAATACTAATGATTACTACGATACTATCTCATTGATTACTGTACACGCAATAACCCTTATCCCTGAGTATCTTCTGGTCCTTGATAAGTAGTGACCACCATGTAAAAAAAAAAAATTGAGAGTGTGAGCCACCTGACATTCAACTGTAAGGTCCTGCTAGAAAATGGCTATTATATGACCTAGCACAATGGAGTGTGTAAATATCTCCACTGGACGACCAGCAGAAAATCCTGGGAACATATACCAGAAGGAGCAATCGGAAATAAGTCATGCATCACTATGACTATCAACTTCCTTACAGCTACGTACCTAGAAAACAGAGCCATAAAGCCTGACATAGTGATGTGAGACCAGAAAGAGAAAGAAGCAACCTTGGTAGAAGTTAGTGTTCCCAATGATGCTGGGTTAAACAGAGCTGAATGAGGAAAGACGACAAAATACCAACATCTGTTGTACAACATCAATAGAAACTAAAATCTTAAGAAGATTTCCATCATTCTAGCAATAATAGAAGCAACTGGACTTATAGAAAAGAATTTCAAAACTATCTAGCGAATATACTCGGTGAACCAAGTGCAAGAAAAATACAAACAGTTGCACTTAAAGGAACGGTCAGAATCTTAAAAAGATCTCTCAGTAAGAATATATAATAAAGCGGGTGAATATTTGGCATCCAGTGGGATGTCCCGTCTTCAACTTGAACAAATTGATAAGAAAATGAAAAAAAATAGAGTAATATGAAATAAGGCAGAGCGAGTGACAACTTGGTTGAAATGAGTGTCTCTAATGATAAAATTCTGAAAGCAGACCAATTATCAAGATCTCATGTATGATATGAAGAGAAATTGGAATCTTAGGGAGATATCAATCATCTCAGTGATTATAGCTGCAACAGGGCTTATGAAGAAGAACTTTAAGACGTATCTAACTAGTATTATTGCTGGTGACCAAGTGCAAGAGAGATCCAGACAGTTGCACTTAAGGGAACAACAAGGATCTTGAAAAAAGCCCTCGACTGGAGTCAAAAGCAGGGAATATTGACAGGTAATTTGGTTGCCTAATACCAGCTTATAATCCAAAAAAAATTTCCCCCACTCTATATCTGTGCCTAAATCAAAACGCGGATTCCATGAACAAAGCTTCTTTCTTAGAACTGCACGCCTGTGGAACTCTGTTCCGTCTGCCTGCTTCCCTCTGGACTACAACTTGGATGTCTTCAAGTCCAATGTTAACAAATTCCTAATGAACCGCCCCCTTAAGTAAACACTTCAGCAAATCTCCTCACTAACTTAATGTACTTGCAATAACCCTTATCCCTGAGTGGCTTCCGGGCCTTGATAAGTGGTGATCACTGTGTAAATAAAAAAAATAAAAAAAAAAAAAATAAAGCAGCTAAAAATAAAGAGAGTAAGTTGTCTCATTGTAACATAATTGGCATCGACATTGGATATAAAAATCTTATAAAGAAACAAAGAAAAAAAATTCATTTATTTTCTGTATTATTATTCATCAGACTACTGTTCTCATCTTGAATGTGATTTTCACAACGTTTTGTTCAATATAACATCCAACCTTCTTCAGGTGTATCTTGTCGAACTTGGGAATTTGGACAAAATTTCGACCGCGAGGACCCGTGGCGCAGTGGTTAGAGTACTGGGAAAAATCAATTGTATAAGTTATATTCTCCTGGAGGTTGAAGGTTCAATCCTCAGTGTGGGTGACCGAAATATACATTTGCAAATTACTTAGGACTTCTATCCAGTCAAGGCTGACGGAACAAGAGCATGCTACCCCCAAGAAGTAAATAAAGGGTTCCACTCAAAATTCCATCCAAATTCCCGAGTTCGACAGAAACATTCCCAAGTTCGACAAGATACATCTGAAGAAGGTCGGAGGTTATATTGATCAAAATGTTGTGAACATCACATGAGAACAGTAGTCCGATGAATAATAACAAATAACCAATCCTCATCTCAAAAATTCAGAAACGTCAAATTTTTTTCTGTTGAAAGAAAATGTATTTATTGCTAGTTGTTTCAACGTGAAGCTACCTACATGTATTTTCAAAGTCATGAGAACCGATACCAGAAAGACCAGTTGGAAATAAGTCATACAGCATTCACTATCATTGTGCAATTCCTACCATTAAGTACTTAGAAAACCTAATGGACTGGTATAAGATAAAAAGGAGAAAGAAGCAACCTTAGTTAAAGGTTTTTGATGGATAAAAAGTTAACAAAAAACTTTATGTATAACATACACTAGCTGACAAATATACATAGTGAAGCAAGTTGCTGTTTGTAAACTTAAAATTATTTTTAACGTGAAACATTTTAAAAATGCACATAATTGATATTAACCAGTTTATAGTAAATCTTTTAGATTTATATTCTCTTATAATGAATTTAAATATTAATGTTATAAATGTAATTATATTGAAATTACAAATGTAATTATATTTAAATTACAAGTGTAATTATGTTGCAATTATAAATGTAATTATATTGAAATTACAAGTGTAATTATATTGCAATTTTAAATGTAATTATATTGAAATTACAAATGTAATTATATTGAAATTACAAGTGTAATTATATTGCAATTATAAATGTAATTATATTGAAATTACAAATGTAATTATATTTAAATTAAAAATGTAATTATTTTGAAATTACAAATGTAATTATTGAAATTACAAATGTAATTATATTGAAATTACAAGTGTAATTATATTGCAATTATAAATGTAATTATATTGAAATTACAAATGTAATTATATTGAAATTACAAGTGTAATTATATTGCAATTATAAATGTAATTATATTAAAATTACAAATGTAATTATATTTAAATTACAAATGTAATTATTTAAAAAATT
Organism: Euprymna scolopes; assembly: GCF_053919585.1. NCBI lineage: Eukaryota > Metazoa > Mollusca > Cephalopoda > Sepiida > Sepiolidae > Euprymna > Euprymna scolopes. The sequence continues at coordinate 114,354,405 of NC_136510.1, forward strand.
ATAAATGTAATTATATTGAAATTACAAATGTAATTATGTTGAAATTACAAAGGTAATTATATTGAAATTACAAATGTAATTATATTGAAATTACAAAGGTAATTATATTGAAATTACAAATGTAATTATATTGAAATTACAAGTGTAATTATATTGCAATTATAAATGTAATTATATTGAAATTACAAATGTAATTATTTTGAAATTACAAATGTAATTATTTTGAAATTACAAATGTAATTATTGAAATTACAAATGTAATTATATTGAAATTACAAGTGTAATTATATTGCAATTATAAATGTAATTATATTGAAATTACAAATGTAATTATATTGAAATTACAAGTGTAATTATATTGCAATTATAAATGTAATTATATTGAAATTACAAATGTAATTATATTTAAATTACAAATGTAATTATTTAAAAAATTATAAATGTAATTATATTGAAATTACAAATGTAATTATGTTGAAATTACAAAGGTAATTATATTGAAATTACAAATGTAATTATATTGAAATTACAAAGGTAATTATATTGAAATTACAAATGTAATTATGTTGAAATTACGAATGTAATTATATTGTAAGTTTTATTATAAATACAAATTCACATATACACCTTATTTTTCTCAACATTATTTTATTATTTTGTGGAAATCGTAATTTTCAGTAAATGTTTACAAATTCCAGTGTATCCTTCCAATATTTTGTTGTCTATGCCTTTTTTTCTCGTTATATATTTATTTGCAATATTTATCTTTTCTCCACGTTTGCAAGCAATTTTAGTCTGTGTCTCCTGACTTTGGTGAGCAGTTCTTTATATGATCTGATGATTTATAAAATCCTGTTTTTGATTTCTTTGCACTTTCTATAAAACATTGGATAGACATTGTCATTGGAATCATCTATTTTAAGTTATACTGTTATTGCTATATTTTTTCTGTGTCATTTGTCCCATTGTGTATTTATTTGCAATACTCTTTTCTACCCGTTTGGAAGCAATTTTAGTTTACGTCTTCTGACAGTTCTTCATACGATCGGTTGATTTATACAACACTCTTTGCAATATCTTTGCTCTTTCCATAAAATGAACATTATTATTATTATTATTATTATTATTATTATTATTCTGTAAATTGTGTATCAAAAACTTGTTTTCCTCATTTCAGTTTGTTATTGACAGGTTCGTTTTGAAACAATTATGTTTAGTACATGTCATGTAAGGTTTAAGCGAGCAAAGAGACAGTCATACCAATCAGAATTTTTATTCATTAGTGGAAGCATCCAGAAATAAGAATAAGGAAAGATCAGTGGTGATTCAAAATAAATGAATTGGAATCAGCCAATGACAGCTGCATGATACATTTGAGTGAGACTTTTCAGTTGGCAATTTGCCTCTGTATGTTTTAGAGTTGAAGATAGCCAGTGAATTACAACATAATTCCTAGGTGCAAAGGAGATAGAAATAAAACAGTGCCAACACAACAACTGCACAAAGAGCGCCCTGGATGTGAGACTGACATTTGAAATGAGCTTTAGGATTAGGGAAGTATGTGGTTTGAATGAATGAAAAAGAATAACATGAAGTTTTATTCGTTCCATGGAAGAAGAGAAAGGGTTGAAAATGGAGAATCTTTTAAGATAGGCAAAAATTAATTTGGGGAAAAAAGTTAATTATGGGAAGGAGAACTTGAATACCTATCAGCATAGATTATATATTTTTGTCCAGCCATGTTGAAGATATCTGTGACTGCTGACTGAAAGGGCTAATCTAGGTGTACAGGAGGGAGTATGGGTTCTTTATGGTTTAATGAGGCAATATTGTTCCAGTATTTGCATTGGTTACGTCTTTCCTGCAATTGTACGCTCATACCCAGCACCTCCCCCCCCCCAAAAAAAAACGTTGTCTAGCATTGCTTCTCATGCTATTGATCCCTTGGTGGCCAATATGAAGCTGGTCAATGGCGAGTATCAGGTAGGGGCAACTTTCCAAACCAAATTTTCTAAGTAAAGCTTCCCCTTCAATTGATACACAAGGGCTCTCAGTGGGCTTAGTGAATTGGGAGCTAGCATATACAATCTTCTAATGTCCTGGCCCACAAAGGTGGTCCACTGTGGATGCGCACTCATAATGTTTTTGGAGTAGAGTAAATCCTATCCCTGTTTTACTCCAGTCTGTAGTCAGGCATGTTGGGTGATTTATTTCGAATATATGAATGCCATCCTGAATGTTGTCTAGGATTTTATCCTTAAACTGTTGAAAGAGTTGCTCCAATATATCGTCCCAGTAAAACCTGCTGTTATGTTTAAGTAGTTCCCTGAAAGGTTACATGACTGGTGCATATGAAACCTGGTTAATCAGACCGGAGAAAGATCTGACTCCTGTTATATTTTGGAGGATGGAAAGTTTCTGATACCCTCAACCAATTTTTGAGAGGGTTTATACCCTGTTAGGCTGATATCAAAACCGGCAAACTCCACATTGTCTTTTGCAAAATGGAATTTATCTGCGTTAAACGCGATCCCATTTTCAGCGCAAAGCATGATGTATCTAATCGTGTGCCAAAAGGATGTTGCTATATCATCATCCCATAAAAAGGATGTTGCTATATCATCATCCCATAAAAAGGATGTTGCTATATCATCATCTCATAAAAAGGATGTTGCTATATCATCATCCCATAAAAATGATGTTGCTATATCATCATCCCATAAAATTGAATTGTCTACACAATGAGTCAAATCTCATTCTGTAGCCATCATTTGATGCTTGAAAACCTTGGGGAGCTCGTAAATATCAGTATCTGCCCCATTCTGTTATGAATCCCGTGCTTCCGCAGCAAGGGGAACACTGTGATATTCATTCCATGCATCAAAGATGGTTTTCTTTTTTCCTGGGGGTATGGTATTGACAAAGTTGAATGGAGAAAGCATGTGATGTGTCTCCTGTCTTGTTGCTGTATTCAAATTCTGCAGGCTGACAGTTCTACGTTTGGGAACTGTGATCATTCTGGAACACCATGTTGTTGGTGTCCTGGCTGGCACTGATCCAATTGTATTCAGTGCCACGTCAGCATCTAGCTGAGATTTGGCAGCTTCTTTCCAGTGGTGGAGGATTGGGGTTGACTTGTGAATGGCTTTGGGTTGGCATTTATTTCTCTATTTCTTACATCCCTCTCCTGACATCATGTATAATAAAAATATGTAATATTTTATATGTGAGAATAACAACAGGACACTTCATTTCAAAAATAACTTAGCATGTGAGTAAATGCCTTTATTCAGGTCGCTATGACAGTTACCTTTACGCAAGGAGTTCCTAAAGCCAAAGTAGCAAGTTCCTACTAAGGGCACATAACTCAGGTATTCTGTTAACAGCAGTGACATTTGTTTTTCCACATGAGTTAAAAAAAAAAAAGGTGACCACGTGCGTAGCTGCTAAAGAAAGTAAGATAATTATCTTATACCAAATCGATATCATGTGGCGTGGCAGTTTCATCCCAAGTTCCACCACAAACAATAGATTGGTCCAGTGCAAATCTCACCAAATTGATGGATAGATTTATTCGACAAGTCAGGCTTAATTTTGAAGATCTGATGCACAATGGTAACGATGATATCAAGGTTCGATATCTTTTGTTATCGGCTGCTGTTGAAGAACAAGAAATAAGTAACACATTCGTCTTTTGGCATGAAGAAGAAAGGACAGTCGAAAACTAAATTAAATACTTTAAACAGTATGTGAATCCAAGATCAAATTTTTGCATGGTAAAACATGAACTGCTGCAGTACAGACAAAATCCAGATGAATCGGCACACTCATTTTTGGAGCAGCTTCATCAAATAGCCAAACAGTGTGAATATGACCAAATAGTGGAGAATACCCTTGTAGTCGATCTCTTCATATTTGGAATTTATCTAAAGTCAGTGCAGAAATCCTTAATCAAAGAAGGTAATGATCTGACTATAGCAAGAGCGCTAAGTATAATAGAGATGGAGGAGGCGATGTGTAAGCAAGTAAAAGTGATGCACACCCCAGTGGAAAAGATCACTACACATTCCGTTCAGGTTAGGAATAGTAAAAAGCCAGCAGTGTGGATATCGTGGCAAAGGATATCCTTGAGGATAGTGCCCAGCAAAATGAAAATTGTGCATGATATACAACAAAAAAGGACACTTTGCCAACATTTGCCGCTCCAAGATGGGAGATAAAAAATGTCTCATTTCTTAGGATGCCCATGGATTAAACACAACACAATGACCAATATGTTTCCACATGCATGCGTCTTTATTCTCTACTGTAAACATAAGTCGTCCCAAAGGGCTTAACTCCAAACAGTGAAAACCCTGGTTAGTTCCTCATGCAACATCCTCCCTCTTCTCAAAGACAAGAAAAAACAAAAAAAAGAAGTCTAATAAGAATTAAAATAAAACATATATATAAAAAGAAAAGTGACCTAGGCATTCATTGGGCTGACTACCCTCCTGCCTAACAGGGATTACTCTGCCCTTTTCACTTCATTTTTTGAAATCCTTAAATTTCACAGAATCTCTTATCATTCTTCTCGACCATGTTGTCTGCACTCTTTTCGGGTTTGGTTTTGTTCTTTCCAAGCTTGATGTTATTGGGAGTTGTGTCAGGGTTAGTCTTTCTCTTATTTCACCTTCATATTGAGGTCGATCTATGTGATATGTCTCTTCTGTACCTCGCTCTGCACTTCATATGGCTGGTGGATCAATGATGTAAGTGGGGGGGGGGCTTCTGCAGTTTTTTTTTTCAAGTCCACCCTATTCTGTTGATATAATTCCTCATCCACTTTTACATGGTATGACTGCTCATCCAGTCTCCGCCATATGATTGCCTTCTTCCACTCTCTCTGACCCTTTATGTGTGGTTTCATCCATACTACATCTCCAGGATGTAATGGTTGAAGTAGTTTTACATTGTTGTTAAAGGACTGTTCTTGTTTCCTGCTGTCTCGCTTAACAAACGTTAACAAATTTTTGGGCACTTCTGGCTTGAGTAACTCCTCTCTAGTTGGAAGAAGTGTTTTTATTCTTCTCGACATCAGCTTCTAAACTGGTGATAAGAGATCTTTAGTTGGTGTATTCCTGTCATCCAAAATTGGTGATAAGAGATCTTTAGTTGGTGTATTCCTGTCATCCAAAATTGGTGATAAGAGATCTTTAGTTGGTGTATTCCTGTCATCCAAAATTGCTAGGTATGGGTCAGCCTTACCTTTCATCGCTTTTCAGAAAAGGTTCTTTGCCATCTTTACTGCAGATTCCACTGTGCCATTCGCCTTGCTATTGTATGGACTGACCGGTGTATGTGTAAAACACCACTTTTTTGCAAACATATAAAATTCCTGGCTACTAAATTGAGGCGTATTATCAGTTACCACCTGATCTGGTATTCCATGTTGTGCAAAATGCTGCTTAAGTTTTGTTATTATTATTATTATTGCTTCTGTATTTTGAAGATGATCAATTTCCCAGAAGTTGCTCATATAATCAACAATACAGAGATAGTCTCTATCTGCAAGCTTAAAAAGGTCCACTTCCATTTTCGCCCAGGATCTGTCAGGAACTTCATGTACCATTAATGGTTCAACTGGATTGGCTACTTCATATTTTCTGCATGTGGGGCATTTCAAAACATACTCTCTGATCTCACTGTTCATATTTGGCCAAGAGAAGCATTCTCTTGCCCTTCTGCAACATCCTTCTATTCCTAAGTGTATGGAATGCAACTTTTCTTTTAGCGCAGCCCGCTGGGTTATCGGAACCACTATCTGGTTACCTCTGAAAATTAACTCATCTTGTACCGTCATTTCATTTCACATACTAAAGAATGGTCTTGTAGCAGACGCAAATAGACCTCTTTCTTCTTGCACATATTCCTCCCTGATTGAGTGATGTGGCCATACACTGGCCAATCAGAGGAGTAGCGCATGAATATTTTTAACCCACAAGGACCTGACAGCTTCCGGTCCTGAGAAGAAAAAACTCTCTTTTACTCCACCAGCTTTCGAAGGGACTAGACCTTTCGCTTCTATGCTTCTACTAGGTATCAGACGACAGCCACCGGCTGTAACTACCTAGTAAGCAGTGAAGTCCCAAACCTTCCTTCCTTCTTTTCTCATTCGAGTTTAATGCTTTTTTAAATAAACCTTTTCCTTGTTAAGTTTAAGAAGTGGTTTGTTGTTTGTTCGGAAAATTGTGTTAAATTATTTTATTAGGGAGTGCCTTGAAAGCACCAAATAATAAATCCCTAAAGTCTCACTTCTGAGTCAAGATGTATTTTGTCTTCTGGTCATCTTTCAACAATTACTTGCTGCAACTGCTGCATGCTTCTGTCTTCCTTTGTGGCTGAGCGCAGTTCAAGCAGCCTTCTCTCTGTTACAGGGATATATTCAGCTTCCTTGACATCATCTTCATTGTCCATATATTCGCTGTTCACTCCCTGGATGTATGCTCTTGATAGTGTGTCTGTAAGGAACATCTTCTTAACTAGATGGTACAGAACGGTAGCATCATAAGCCTGTAGTCGCATCAGCATGTTTTGCAGTCGTTTTGGGCATTTTCCCAATTCTTTTCTTATGGTCGCTTCCAATGGCCAATAATCGGTCAGTACTGTTATCCCTTGATCAAACGTATACTGATGAAACCTCTCACTATCATAGACTACTACTTTTTCAATTTGTACATATCGGGTTTCTGTGTCGGTCAGCATGCAACTGATATAGGCTAGGGGCTGACCTTCTTGCAGTAGTGCAGCCTCCTTCTCAATTGCATCACATTGAATGACCAAAAATTTGTTGGGGTCGTAGTATCTCAATACTGGTGCGTGACTCACTAACTTTTTAATTTTCCCAAAAGCCTCTTCATGAATTTGGGACCATGTCCATGGCACATCTGCCTTCACTAAATTTCGAATTGGAGCCATCACGTCAAATATGTGTGGCAGAAATTTTGCCAGGTAATTCACGGATCCAACCAATCGTTGCACTCTTTTAATATCTGTTGCGCATGGCATCTCTTTTATGGCTTTTACCCTCCCAGGATCAGGAAGTAAACCCTCAATGGTTATCATGTGATCTAGTAAAGATATAGATGTTTGTCGTAGCTTCAATTTTCCAGCATTTACTCATATCCCATGATCACGACATCTCTGCAACAGTTTCCTGAGTTTTATGTCATGATCCAATGTTGCTTCCTCCATTGTTTTACCCTTCTCAATCACCAGAAGATCATCTGCTTTGTTAATCATCCCCTCTAAATCAGATATATTGTTAAAGAGGGCCTTTCGAAATATCTCCGGAACTGAAGCAATCCCAAATGGGAAAACTTTTCACCGAAACTGACCAATGGGGTAAGGAGTGGTTGGTTACTTTTAATGCATCTAAAACCAAGCTTCTCTCTTTACATCATCAACATTCTGATCTACATCTGGCATCAATTGAAATGAATGGCTCTCCTCTTCAGGAGGCCTCAAGTTTTGACAAGCTTTTTGGCTTGACCATTACTCCTGATCTTAAATGGAACACGTACATCAAATCTGTTGCCAAGGCCGCTGGAAAAATGGTGGGATCTTTCTATCGATCCGGTAGATATCTCACTGCTGATGCTATTCTCTATCTATATAAGAGCCAGGTACGTCCAGGGATGGAATACTGTTGCCACATCTGGGCAGGAGCTGCTAGAAAGGACTTGGCCTGCCTTGATAGAGTTCAAAATAGAGTTTGTAGCCTCGTAGGAGATGTCCTTTTCTCTTCCTTGCAACCTCTATCTCACAGAAGAGATGTTGCGAGTTTGTCTCTGATGTATCGTTATTTTCATGGAAAGTGTTCGACTGAGCTTCAATCTATGGTCCCCCCCTTGCCAAACTTTCACAAGAAACACTCGTCTAGCTGTAAACACTATCAATAATTCTCCCCACTCTTTATCTGTGCCTAAACCTAAACGTAGATTCCATGAACAAAGCTTCTTTCTTAGAACTGCACGCCTGTGGAATTGTATTCCGTTTTCCTGCTTTCCAGCTGACTACAATATGGTTGTGTTCAAGTCTAACGTAAATAAGTTCTTGATGAGCCGTTCCATATAAGTTATCAAATTTACCAAATTTTCATTACTAATGATTACTATATTGTCCAATTTCTACTGTACACTCTTTAACCCTTATCCTTGAGTGGCCTCTTGGCCTTGATAATGTGGTGATGCATATGTAAATAAAAAAAAAATAAAAAACAGCATAGTAAATCTTGTCAAGTGACTGCTTGCTTCATTAGATTTTACATGCCAAAATCCATCTCGTAAATACAGTTCTGGCAGTAAATCATCCAGTGTAGGTATCTGGAAATGTTCCTTTTTCAGAACTTTATTTAGTGGTTTTGGGTCTATGCAAATCCTGAAATTTCTATTTTTCTTCACGACCAATGCTAATGCACTTACCCACGGAATCGGCTCACTTACTGGTTCAATAACTTTTTTTTGAACCAGTTTTTCTAATTCGACTTTTAATTTGTCTTTAATTGCCACTGGTACTCTTCGTGCCGTTGCTACATTTGGTGTTACTCCTGGATCCACCTCCAAATGCACCTCTCCCGGTAATTGACCCAATTCCTCCTTAAATACCTCTTTGAACTCATTTACAGTGCTGTCCGAGTTCTAGCTGCTGAATTCATCCACTTGGGAAACTTTGGCGACCATTTTGAACGTGTCCTGGTTGATTGTGATGAGTGCCATCTTTTGAATTGCATTTGCCCCAAGTAAGAGACGGAAATCCTTTCACAATGACAAACTTGAATGCTGTTGTTTTCCTGGTCATATTGTTGTGTTTTGACAATCTGCACCTTCTTTTTTCTTGATAATTTGCATTTCATAGCAAAATGTTTTTTTCTATTACAGTTATAGCGTGTCTTGCCAAATGCAGGACATAACTCTTTACTTGGTTCATGTTGCAGTGCACATGCCATGCACTCTCTCTCAGTTTTTGCCAATGTCTTTTTCTTGAGTTTGAAATCCACTCTGTTCACTCCCTAAGGATACTAGATTGTAATGTAGTATTTTCAGACAGCTTACAAATGTCAATGCATCTTTGCAAATCTGTCTTATTTTTAATAATAACTCAGCTTGTGTCTGGAGGTTGTGTATTCCAAGCACTATTTGATCTCTGAGTACATGTGCAGCAAAAGTGTCATTTGATATTGTACTGACTGCATCGTCAAATCTCTCTCTCTCTCTCTCTCTCTCTCTCTCTCTCTCTCTCTCTATATATATATATATATATATATATATATATATATATATATATATATATATAAAAGTGAACATGTCTGTCTGTGTGTTTGTGTACATTTCCCTATGCAATAACTCTGTCAATTTTCAGTCTACAGACTCAAAATCTGATATACAGGGTACTGAGATTTGGGAAAATCTTTGTAATCGGTTTTAGGCCAGAAATCTGGCTGTTAAGGGGGTCAAAGTTCAACGAGTTGACCTACGAGGACTCTACCAAACTCCACTGCCAATTTTGGGTCTAAACACTTGAAATTTTAGATATAGGTTCCTTGGGCATGGACCTAACTTAATAACTTGATTTGAGCCCCAAACAATAAATGTTATGGGGACATAATAGGGGTCAAAGTTAAAAAAAATTGACCACTTTTTTTTTTTTTGCTCAACATACACTTCCAAACACTTGGGTAACGCCGGGACATAATAATTGCACAGTTATGCCATTTTAGTTTGAATGACTTCCAGTTCGCTGACAAATTTTCCTCCATACATAGAGGTGGTGGTGATGGTTTTATGCCAGCTACTGATCTTTTTATTTCATCCATGTCCACTTGCGACATTTTTCTTTTTTTTTTTGTCCTTTCCTCCATGTGGCATACATACAAATTTAAACAAGAAACTAAACGTTACTTATCTGTTTTTTCCCCCTTTTTCTCTTTATTAGACATCGTTTTATACCACTGCTATCACCATATGTCATTTCTTAGGATGCCCACAGATCAAACACAACACAATGACCGATATGTTTCCACATGTGTACGTCTTTATTCTCCACTGTAAGCATAAGTCGTCACAAGGGGCTTAACTCCAAACAGTGAAAACCCTGATTAATTCCTTATGCAACAGAGGTACTTAAAAAAATGTGGCATGAGGCCAAAAAGGGAATGGGGGGGGGGAGAATGGGAATCGGGGGGGGGTGTCATCCACTTTGTATATTCCCTAAGCTAGTTTATCACTCACCATAATACCTCATTCACTCTGTGGGTCTAAGCTATTAAAAATATCCCCACATGAATGAATGTTTTTTCAAATTTTATTTACAAAAACACGATAAAAAATTTTATTTACAAAACCAAAAATTGCAATTTTTATTGACAAAGAATCAAAACATGTACATACAAACATAAAAGAAAACAAAAAATAAACATCAAAACAAACAAAAAATAAATAAAAACAAAAGCAAAAAATGTCAAATGATGAGGGATGGAATATTACTAAGTCTTAAAAACACCCCAAAATAAAGAACAAAAATAAGAAGAAAAAGAAATGAACTAAACAAAATGCTAACTATGTTATGTTAGTGAGGAACCTCCTAACCTACTCTAGTTGTTGAAGTGCTTGCTGTTTTCTGGCTATTCCTAAGAGGGAGTGGGCAGTCTATGGGCAAAAGAAAGGTCTGTGCGGGTCCTTGGGATATGCAATGACCTCCAGAATAAGTACCATCTGAGCCAAGGAATGAAAATATCTTTGTTGCGGAAGGCCATTCTGGAGGTATTCTAACACCTAAAATAAATGGAGGACGTGACTCATTCACACAACTAATTATGGTACGATTCTTTTGGTTTTTTGCTGTCAGGACCTAAGGGCGGCATGTGCCAAGCTTAGGTAGGGAACACATACTCAAATTTGTTTTAAATAAATATGCATCTGATTTTGATTTTAAGCTGATGTTTAAAATATGAAATCAGATCATAATGAGAAGGCAGCAACTCCCCCATGCCCTATCTCTATATGTGGAACCCATACTACTAGTCTAGCTACACCTAAGATCACTAGAAACACCATGCATTTCTTCCTGAGCCACAATGGATCCATGTTGCAGACTACTGACTCCAAATCCAGGCATGTCACACACTCGGGGATGATGTGAGCTGTTACCCAACTGACATACACCCAGAATTCATGCAGCCTAGAACAGCTGAAGAAAGCATGTTCAACCATTTCTATTCTGTCCTCCAGTCTATATGTTGATAGTCTGACCAATCTTGAAGCACGTGCCATTAAGGCATAGTGCACTGCAAACCAATTGCAAGGTCATAGAATATTCAGAGTTATTTAGATAATTCTAGCCTGGCGCCCAATTCCACTGAGAGTGGGTCCCTTCCTCCAACAACTGTAGTCACTCCCCTAGTGGGTCCGAAGCAGTCTCTACCACTAAATCTCGATATAGTGCCTTTCTAGACCGGACAATGTAACTAAACCCTGGCAACACCCAAAGCGCAGTTTGGCATTCATTAAAGAACTGTAATTGACGGCATTTGGTGAAGTGATAAGGGTTATGTTCAGGAAAAGTGGCCCCAACTGCTGGGCCCCATGCAGATTCTTCTGTCAGAGTTCTACTTAAATGCTAATCTCTTAGAATGTCTGTGGCTTGCCAAGTCTGGCATCCCAAGAGCCCATCAATTAGACTGAGTGCAGACCTGTCCATGAGCAGACAGCTTCCCCTTGTTCCATAGAAGCGAGAAGAAGGAACGCGTTAATGCCTTTAAGTGGTTTGCAGGCAGGGGTAGTACAGAGAATCGGTAAACGATTAGTGTAAAGACATAAGTGGAGCATGCCTCTACCTTACCTTTAAGGGAAAAACTTCTTGAAAGCCAAATCTTCACAGACACTTTGATCTTTGATTGTACTTCCGACCAGTTCTTTTCCAACTGGAAACTCGGTCTAAACCACAGGCCAAGGATCCAAACTGGGTCATCAGTCCAATTGAAACGGCCTAGTAGCACAGCCGCGCCCCTTCAGGCAGCCAACCTTAGGCCTTTGTATTTGCTAAAGTTGACTACAGCCCCTGTAACCTCTTCGTACTGCTTAAGTGCCTCTATGATGGTGCAAATGTCTCTCAGGCTCGGGACACACATTGTCATATCATCGGCATACACAGAAACCTTGGCGCATGCACTGCCAGGAAGAGCAATTCAGCGCAGAGTCAGTCCAGTCTCCCTATCATCAATTTGTGCAGGAAGGAGTCTAGCGTGAGGACATAAAGCAGGGCAGACAACGGACGATCTTGATGTACCAACTGAGAGATAATGAACGGTTCCAAACACATCCAATTCACTTCTACAACTGCCATTGGCCAAGTATACAAAATAGAGATCCATCTGCGAAAGCCCGGATTAAAACCAGCACCCTCTAGAAGAAATCTCTAGAAGCCATGGTCGACCTTATTGAAAGCCTTGGACTGATCTAAATTGATCAGTACGGCTTTGGTGTCGTGTTCTAAATTCTCTATAATCATGTGGATCAGATGCAAATTGTTTTGAATTGATCTCTCCTTCACAGCGTAATTCTAATCAAGTTCAACCAAATCAGTAATAACGACCTGCAATTGGTTCGCAAAACCACATGCCAAAATCTTTAACTCTGTGTTTACCAGAGTTATGGGCCTAAAATCATCTAAACCCCCCCCCCCAACATCCTTCTTCTTCATCAGAAGTGTGACCACTCCTTTGGTAACCTGACCCGGGATGAATCCTTTGTCAAACCAGTGATTAAACACATCAGTCAGATTCAGAACGCATATGTGCGACAGCCTCAAGTAGAGTTCATAGGGCAGACCATCGAGTCCTGGAGATTTGTTGAAGCCAACTTGCTTTATCGCAGAAAATACCTCATTCTTTGTAACCCAACCATCACAACTAGCCGCTCAAACCACCTCCAGGTGGGGAAAGCCAGCCAAATAGTTACCCAATTCCTGGCTACAGAGTTTGGACAGCTGAGTGAAGTAATCAGCGAGATGTTTCCATAACCCTTCACAGATCTTCCGAGTATTTTTTTATAGATAACAGGAGGAAAAACTGTCAATATATTCAACTGACATTTGAAAGTTGACACAGATAAGGTGGAGGTGGGGGTGGAGGTTCAATTTTCCATTTGAAGTTTTGTTATAATTTCTTTATTATATTTCAATGAAATAAAATAAGCTTTACTTTTATAAATACTGAAATTGTTTGGTTTTTATACATCAATATTTAGGCCAGATCTGGTACAGATCAAGGATTTTTATTTAAAATCTTTCATGTTAAATGCTCAAAAGATCGTTGAAGATTCAGATCTTATTTTTTGCATCAGTATCTGAAAGGTACACAACTTTCGGTACATTGTTCGTTTTTGATATTTAAAAAAAAAATTTGAAAAATCGACATACCCTACAGTATAAGTAGTTTTTTTTTTTTTAATTTATTCTATTTTAGTGAAAATAGTTTTTTTCAGTCTTTTTGTTATTAAGAATTATTAGAAAATAGTTTTTTTTCAATCTTTTTGTTATTAAGAATTATTAGAAAATAGTTTTTTCAATCTTTTTGTTATTAAGAATTATTAGAAAATAGTTTAAAAAATTTTTTTTTATTAATAACTATTAAAAACATAAATATAAAATTTCAAATAAAAAACTTTATTTTTATAATTTTTCTATTGAAAGTGCAAATAAAGACTAATTGTGTTATTTTTATTGTATAGTTTTCAATAAACACCTTCTTTATATTTTATTTCAATAAATTGCTTCAAAATACAAATACTGTATAACAAAAAAAGCAATGGGACTGTTTTGCCCCTTCACTGGTTCCGGTAGCAGCCATGAAGAAAATTAGGGAAGATGTTGGCTGACTATAATCCTTCTACCATAGAAGAGAGCTTATGGAATTTTGAACACAACTGTTAAACGAAACACACTTACCTTATATAAAAAATCCGGTACTGTTTTTCATTGCCGAACGATGTGTCCAGTGTAACCACAACTATTATCAAGAAATTCTGTCTTTAATTTGGAGTTGACATGAGGTTGACACTTTGCTCACTTATACTCAACTGAAGAAAAAAATAAATTTTTGTCAAGAAATTCCCAGGTTTCATCGAAAAACACTTCCTGCAATCTTTAACACAAAATTTTCAACAAAAACTAAAACTGTCCTACAGTTGCAGTAAAAACCTAGAAATGATAATTAAAGCACATAATCTATATATCTATAAAACTGAAATTGTCTGTGTGTGTGTGCCCGTGTGCCTATGTGTGTGTGTGTACATTTCTTTACCAAACTACTCTGTCAATTTTTAGTCTACAGACTTGAGATTTGACATAAGGGGTATTGAGATTTGGGAAAATCTTTTTGATCGATTTTCGGCCAGAAATTTGGCTGTCAAGGGGTCAAAGTTCAACGATTTGACTTTTGAAAACTCTACCAAACTCCTCCATTAATTTTGGGTCTAAACACTTGAAATTTTAGATGTAAAGTACTTGGACATGGATCAAACTTTTAATTTGATTTGAGCCCAAAACAATAAATGTTAAGGGGTCAAAATTGGGGTCAAAGTTAAAAAAAATTTGACCTCTGTGGTCTCTACTAAATTACTCAGCCAATTTTTGGTCTAAACATTTGAAATCTTGCATAAAGGGTATCCAGACATGCAGTAAGCCTTTTAATCAGTTTTTGGTCGAAAAGTTGGCTGCTAAGAGTTCAAAGTTGAAAGAGTTTATCTTTGCAGACTCTACCAAACTCCTCCGCCAATTTTGGGTCTAAACACTTGAAACTTTAGATGTAGGTTACCTGGACATGAGTCAAACTTTTTAATATATATATACACATGCACATAAAGTTATAAACAGTACATATGGCCCGAGCAAAGCTGGGCTGAACTGCTAGTAAATACTAAATGGTAACATTGGAGAGAAAAAGATAGTTATAAGATGAGAAAAGTGGCTAACATAGCAACAATAAAAATAAAATAAAAATGGAGAAAAATATAATCACTAGTAAAAAAAAAAAAAAAATAAAAAAAATAATCCAAATCCAAATAGTAACAACATTTATATCAATCTCTACTAATATATAAAACGAACTTTGTGTGTCTATGAGTTTGTCTCTATGGACTTGATAACGGTTGAGTTGATTTTTATGAAATTTCACACAAAGGTATTTTATGTGCTGAAAATCCAAATTCACGCAAATAAGAGGTCGAAAATTGCAAAAGAACTCGTAGCGTTTTCTGAGGAATTACAGAATATTCCTTTTTAAACAGTAATTTAAAAACATTCAGATTAAGCTCGGAATGCTTCACCTTTAATGTCATATCATTTAGAATATTGGCAAGTTCTTTTCCTGCTAATATGAACTGTTCTTCTATAAGATGAGACGTTCATGATTATACAGGCCTGTTGAAAAAGAGAAGAGTTCATAAATGTGTTTGGAGTTATCGCCATAATAGATTATTTGTCTCTTAGAAGTAGAAAGGAGTATGTGTGCGTACTGCATGTGGAGATAGCCATGTTGACTTGTTTGTTTTCACAGCATAGTGGAAATCTGAGCCCATAGGCTGGGTTAGGGTTTTTGTGTGTAAACCAAGAGAGAAGTTGAAGCTCCTTTCCACATGGAATTGTTGTCTGTCCAACAATATCTAGGAAGAAAGAAGGAGAGTGTGTTGCTGGTTTCACGTTTTATAAACTCGGTCATGTGACTGAGAGCTGGCTTCTAATTGGACAAGCCAGGAAGAAGTGGATTCAAAATCTCCAGACGTGAGAATTTGCTCTTGCTTGTGTTTGTTGCAATTTTCGTTTGCTACAAAGCATTTTGCTTTAAGAGTTTCTTTCGTCAAAATGCTAGACTTTACAATTCCTTCCTGGATCCAGTTATGTTCATAGGTTAGTATCAGAATGAACACACGACTAAGTGTAATCGCAGTTTTATTGAGCGGCCATCTTACAAAGAGAAGTCACGACAAGTTGGTTAACCCACAGAATGAGTGGGGTTTTCTACTGGTTTAATTACTCCTAATTTGGTTAGTCGACAACTCCTTTTTCAGTTCAGAACGTATGGCTATTGGTATTCTTTAATTGGGTATTACAACTGGTATTGCATCTAGTTTAAGCTGGATAGTGGCAACACCTAGCAGTTTGCCAAATTGATCATCAAGTACCTCCTTATAGTTTGTCTCTATGTTGACTGCTGTGACATGGTGGAAGTTCTGTTTTATCTCCACAAGGTTAATTTGTATGCTCGCCCACAGGCCAAGCAGTGGTTGGCAGCCAGCTTTATCTTTGAATATTACAACTTCTACTGAGTAGGTTTGTTGTGCCCTTTTTTTTTTTTTTTTAAATTTTTCTTCGGCATACACCGAGTCGTTTCATCAGAGATTTGTTCCACATTGATAAGACTCCTTTATAGGGTTTCATCCTCTTGGCAAATTTTTCAGGGAGATGCTCTTATGTCAGTCTGGAAAACAACTTTTTTATTCAGAAACATAAATTTGGACAATTGGCCTCTTTTGCCTGTTTTGTCTCTGGGGTTTTTATTGCATTCACTCAGTGGGTATATTCTTCATTCTCCTCCTCTGATGATGTGTCTAGTTGATGTACTTGTGGTGGAAGCACAACAGGCGTCTTTCTTTCATTCATATGTGTGTTCTTTCTCTGTTTTTGTGTCGTTCTGTCTTTGTTGGGACATGGACTCAAAGTGTTCCTTCTCGTTGCGTCCATGGCACAGTTTGCCATGTAATTATTAAAGGAAACAAGCTTTGTCTTGGCAGCATTGAACGTTACCATCCATTTTGGACCCCATTCCACTACAAACTGAAGATCTTCCTCTAGGGTTTCGGCCATTACCTTAGATATGTGCTCATCAGTTTTCCTCACGTGCCTGCTATAGAGCATGGTGACATCAGCAAATATACCCATCTCAGAGACAATTTTATCAGGTAAGTCATTTATGAATATCAGAAATAATAAAGGTCCAAGGATCGATCCCTGAGATACACCCGCATTTATATCAAACTTTTTGGACGTACGCCCATCGAGGAAAACCTGATTTTTTTCTCTCATTTAAGAAGGATCTAATTATGCTAAGCATTCGTCCAGTAATACCATAGGATTTTATTTTCATGAGAAGACCATCGTGCCATACCCTGTCAAGAGTCTTAGATATATCTAGGGCTAATGCCTTCCCCTGCCTTATCCAGTGCTTGGTATAAACGTTCAGAGATTACAGTTAGAATATCTGCAGTAGAACGGGCTTGCCTAAATCCATATTGATGGTTTGACAGAAGTTTAGCAGCTGTTTTCATGGCGTCATTGCCCAGGCACTTCTCAAGTATAGCAACCTGAATTGCTAGTAGTTTATGATCCAGACCTGTCAATAACGAGTAGTTGGACCATCGTTTATAAAATATGTTCCAGGAGTCTACCTTATTCCCACTAAATATGAGTCATTCTGGGGTCTTGATGTGTAAGCTGGACATATCGCCAGTCAAAGAGACGGTATTAGTTGCAGTAGTCATATTTTATCATCGTGAGACGTTTAGTTAATAATGAAGACAACAAAAGAAAATCTCATTTCAACATTTAAAAAACAACTTTGTCATCTTCATTAGTAGCATGTATATAAGAAACAGGTTAGTAGCTTCAAAGCTTCAAGTGTTCTGGTGTGTAAGGATAGATTGAATATTATACCGGCTTGTTGAAAGAGATAATAGTTCAGTGTACACGTGTTGTAGTCAGTAGTAGTCAGGACAAAGCATTAGACTGTCCTGAGACGTTGATTAGATAGGCCGGTGAACGGAGAAAGACAGAGAAAAGTGTTCATGTATATATGTGTTGTAGAAGCGTGCATCCAGTAGGAGAGACGGTGGGCAAAGGATTAAAGTTCCATGGTAGGAAAGAAAGTATGTATGTGAAGATAGCCATGTTGGTTTATGGTACTCACATTAGCCGGGAACCAAAGGGCCCAAGCGGTGTTTGCTGAAAGCAGGGAGAAAGAAAGAGAGAGAGAGAGAGAGAGAGAGAGAGAGAGAGAGAGAGAGAGAGAGAGCTTGTTGCCGGTTTCACGTTTTATACATTCGGTCACATAACTGAGAGCTGGCTTGTGATAGGACAAGCCAGGAAGATGGTAGATGTAAATCTCTAGCTGCGAGATTTCGCCCCTGCCTGTTATTGTAGCGATTTTCAACTGCTACAGACGTGTTATGTTTTGGAAATTAATCACTGCAGAGACGATAAAAAAAGTTTAGTCAAGAATCACTTGCGACATCTCGATAACAATAACAATGATAATGATAATAACAGACTGTAGAGATCAGCAGAGACCATGAGGTGAGGGCACGCCATTAATATATCCACGTGGAAGCGACTGAGTGATAAAAATACGTAACTGAAGTTAAAACTGAAGGAATACAGCTTACACATTATTTGACGATCTGTCATTCTTCTTGGATAATACAAATTTTGAACATGCGTTGTCGCCATGTTACATTCATGGGTTATTATCAGAATGAAGACGACACAGAACTAAGTGTAATCGCAGCTTTATTGAGCAGTCAACTTACCATGAGAAGTGTAACGTGCATCCAGGAGATAAGCGCCCGCGTGTTTGCGTGTTGTGTGGGTACGTGGGAGAGACGGATGAGGGAAAAAAGACTTACCTCGAGACCAGCTCAGCGTTACCGACCAAAAATAGAAAAGAAAGACCAAGATGGCGACCGCCGTCTTTTGTAAAGTATGATATCTCGCAAAGTCACACGAATTCTCGGAATATGCAAATTTAGCCGGCCTAGAACGACGATAAAAGCGGGCGAGGGGAAAGACGTGGCGAGTGACGATTGAGTTGGCTGGGGAATCGTGTGGCTGTTGCTTCTTGTGCCGTGTTGAGGATATCTTACCGTGTTAAAGAGAGAGTCGGGCGCCATCTTGAATTTTTCCTTACACTTTTTCCTTACAAGAAGTCCTCCTCTTTTTATAGGAGAGTTATGTAGAAAGGGGGGAAGACAGTGGTGGGGATTCGGTTATATGTAATATGTTCCTGTTTCTCTGACTGTACTAACATGCAGAAATTCAAGTGTAATGTAAACAGATATCTCACTGCTCAACTCCCTACATAGTGTCCCTGTAGATTTGGTCCTTACGGCCAAGTGACACTATTGTTTGGGCTAAAATAGCAGTTAAGGGGGGGGTAATGTAATCGTCCACTCTAAAATCGAAACCATTAGGTAAAAAGAACAAATTTTTCTAAACGGTGAGAGTACAAAAATAAATAAATAAATAAAAAAAGATTTCATAACAAGTGATCAAAAAAAAAAAAAAAAAAATTAAAAAATAAAATAAAATAAAATGCGCCAAAATAATATATTTCAATTATTTCCAATTCCATTATAACGTCGTCTTGCAAAGTTTTGGGGAAAAATAACAATCAATGATAAAAAAATAAGCATTTATTTCTCCATTTATAAATTGTGCTCCAAAATATTGCAGTATCATATTTTATTTCATGATTTGGTAAAATGACATAGTATTTTTAATGTAAGGGAAAACAAGCTCTCCAAAAAGACACTCGGGAAGTAGGCAAAAATTGTCTTAGTATAGAAGAATTTCCTCTACATTGACTAAGGTTAAGAGTAGGACAGGGAGGCCATATAGCTTATTAATTAATTAATTAATTAATTTAAAAAAAAAATTGTTCTAAGGGTCAAACAACTGAGTGAATACTTGTTAAGAGTTATCGCCCTTATCGGAACTCTTCCACAGAATGAGAGAGACATGGTTTTATTTTGAAAATTTCTTTTAAACACAGAGAGCGATTCTTCGCTCGCGTCCAAAATTGTTGGAATATCAGCGAAATGGAAGTTCTTAATAAGTTAAAAGAGTCGAACAAAGGCCAGTTGAATTATGAAAGAAAAACAGATTTTGGTCGACTCAGTGTGAGTATGTCTACAATGTTTTATTTTTTTCAATTATGGCGCGATCGACATCGTGCAAGCAAGCATAATTGTCAGTCACTAAATCACGGCGTGAGTTTATTGAGAGAGATAACATTCTGTGTGGATATTAAAAATAATAATAATAAAAAATGTTGTTGTTAAATATTATGAGTAATCTTTTTGAGTTAAAATAAGCGTTAGTGCATTTTGTGAACTGGATGTCTTCAAATCCTAGTCCGAGAAATACGCATTTTGTATCGAGAAATACACAATTTAAATATGTAAACACGGGGTTTGTATTACTGTACACATAGATTCGAAAAAGTTGTCAAAAAACAAATATATAACAAATAAATGTTATCAAAGGTAAGATAAGTTACTTTTCTACCTAACTGGATATATTTTTCGTGCTTTTATTCAATGTAACATGTTTATTCAGCTCGAAAAACATACAGTGTTTTGTTTACCGATGTATTGGAAAATTCAAGATGGCGCCTCACTCTCTCTTTAACACGGTAAGTTTGGGAAACGGTGTTATAAATAAAAAGCTAGACAAAATACTATTAAAAACCCGCCGAATATGTGTCAAGCTATGTCACGGTAACGAGTTTTTAACAGTATTTTATCCAGTTTTTTTATTTATAACACCTTTTTCCAAACTTACCGTATTAAAGAGAGAGTCAGACGCCATCTTGAGTTTTCCAATACATCGGTAAACACTGTATGGTTTTCGAGCTGAATGAACATGTTACATTGAATAAAAACACGAAAAATATGTCCAGTTCGGTAGAAAAGTAACTTATCTTGCCTTTGATAACATTTATTTGTTATATCTTTGTTTTTTGACAACTTTTTCGAATCTCTGTACAGTAATACAAACCCGTAAACACGTAATGAATAGTTATTCAAAATGGTCATTTCATTTGGATAATAGTGGATAACTTCACATATTTATAGTGTATATTTCTCAATACAAAATGTGTGTTTCTCAATAAATTTTAACTCGAAAAGATGGTATTTTTTATGACCTAACCCAGCGTAGTATAAACACTCCTAATCTTCCTGTGTTAAGAACGGCTTTCGGAATAAACATTCCCAACTTTGAAAGCCGTTCTTAACATGGGGAGGTTGGGGGTGTTTATACTACGCTGGGTTAGGTTGTAAAAAAAATACCGAAAAGATTCCATATATAATAATATTTTACAAAAA
This sequence comes from Euprymna scolopes, assembly GCF_053919585.1. NCBI lineage: Eukaryota > Metazoa > Mollusca > Cephalopoda > Sepiida > Sepiolidae > Euprymna > Euprymna scolopes. Next base: position 114,375,599 of record NC_136510.1, read on the forward strand.
AAAAAAAAAAAAAATTGGTACTTCTACATTTATAAATTGCAATTTCCACGAACTTACTCGGGTGTGCCTGGCAGATGACGGGAAGAATCGAAAACATTCGATGATAAGTTTTCTGGATATTGAGACATATTTTTTTTTCCAATGTACGAGGGGCGTGCAATAAGTAATACTCTTGGCCCACTTCCCATAGCAGTAGAGCAACGAAACTTGGCACAGTCTTTCTCTACATAGGAACCACTCAGAGTTATGCATTTCTCCCATCGTTTGATGTAGCTCTGGAGACCGTTTTTGTAGAACACCCTCCAACCACAACGTGACTTCAGAAATCAAGGCTGCATCATCTGGGAAACGCTTTCCTTTCAAAAACAACTTCATGGCTGGGAAGAGGTGAAAGTCAGAGGGTGCAAGGTCAGGAGAGTAGGGAGGATTTCATAACCACACACCCGTGCTTCTGATCTGGCGACATGCGAGTTGTGGACCGGAGCGTTGTCCTGCAGGAGGAGGGTACCTTTGCTGATCTTGCCCCGCCTCTTGATTTTGATAGCTTCCCTTAATTTCCTCAAAAGTGAAGCAATAATAGGCTCCTGTAATTGTGGTACCCTTTGCCAGGAAATCTGTCATCACTACTCCGTCCTGGTCCCAGAAGACTGTGAGCATGACCTTGCCAGCATAGGGCTGCACCCTTGCCTTCTTTGGAGGTGGTGAGTCCAAGTGCTTCCACTGCATTGACTGGGCTTTGGTCTCTGGATCATAGTGATGGACCCAGGTTTCATCCTGTGTAATCAATCTTTTGAAAAACTTTGACTCATCTTCTTGGCACATCTCCAAATTCATCCTCGAGCATTCGACGCATTCTCGCTTCTGGAATGGTGTGAGCAACCTGGAAATCCATCTGGCAGACACCTTATGCATATGCAAATGGTCATGAATGATAGTTTCCACAGACCTTGTACTAATCTTGACATTTTGGGCTATTTGGCGAATAGTAATGCGCCGATGTTCCAAAATGGCAGCCTCAACTTGATGGGCAGAAGGGGGGGGGGCGATCAGGTCTGGGAGCTGTTTCCACAAACTTCCGGCCATGTTTGAATTCATGATGCCAGCGTTTTACAAGGTCATATGATGGGGCATTATCACCATAAGTTTCTTTCATTTCATCAAAAGTTTCCTGTGGTGTGCCTCCTTTCGAATACAAAAACCGGATCACTCCTCGACATTCAACAGGCTCCATTTCACACCTGACTCAATTCAAAAACCTGTAAAACAGAAACCACAATTAGTTCAGAGCTGTAATTTGTCACATAACCCGTAGAGATATAAATCATTGCACATGCAAAATTTCAGCTAGATCAGACAACTGGTTCAGGAGCATTACTTATTGCACGCCCCTCGTATTACTTTATGAATTTCAGTGGTCGTCGCCATTCTTAACATGAGGAGGAGGGGTTGCTACAATGTGTGTGTGTTTTTAATAAGGCTCACCCGGTCATTCCCGTCATCTGCCAGGCACACCCGAGTAAGTTGGTGGAAATCGTGGGTTCATAAATACAGAAGTCCCCCCCCCCCCAAATTATTTTTTAGTACTAGTGCACTTATTGATTTGTGTTGAAATAATATTATTATTTAGAAAGCCATTCTTAACATGGGGAGAGGAGGGTGTTTTGTACCTATTCCGTACTTTAACCTTACAATTTAATAAAAACAGTTATTATAAAACTTTAAGTAAACTTGAAAATACTATTTAAAAAAAAATAGCGTGGATCAATAAGTGCACTAGCACCTATATTTCAAACCTACATAAAATTCTTGGTATTTGTGACCTGGCAGACCAAATAAAGACTTACAATTTAGAAGTTAAGATTTAAGAGCATTTGAGTGTGTTTCAAACAAATATCACATTTAAAATTGTCGCCGGCAAATAGTTATGATATTAAGGCCTTCATTTTTCGATGTAATACTTATAAATTCACTGGTCGCTACTTTGAATATTGTTGTTTACAAGTCAACCTGGTCTCGTTAATTTTTTGTGGGTGGGTGGATGGAAAGGATAATATTTTAGTCGAATTAGTTATCTTCCTTATAATTTTACCAAAAAACTTAAGGTGATTCTCCAATTTAATGAAAATATATATTTGCACAAAACTATATTTTATACGTACACGCTAGATTAATAATAATAATAAAAAAAGGCTGTGCACCCAAATTTATACAAATTCATCTAATATTTTTGCTTTTATAAAATAAAATCAACCCTCATGAAAATTTTGGAAGCCATTCTTAACATAAAGAGAGGTTTGGTGGTTTTGTTGACTGTTTACTTGCTTGAATTTAAGTTTCTAATAAGGCCGAAAAAGGTAAATGAGACATTTCATTCATAAATTTGATTTGGGTTTTTTGTACGGCAGGTGTCTTTCATTCTTTTTTTTTTTTTTTTTTATAAACGTTGTCGTATTCTAGTGAGTTTTGTTGTCAGTTGGGAAAGGAAGAAGAAAAATACTACTGCTGCTTGGATGAATAAGCAAACAAATCGTGGAAAGAAAAAAGACTTTTGTACTGGGCAAGAATGACAGGAAACGAGACATTGAGAGTTAAGAGGAGATAGTAAGAAGGAGCCCCCCCCCTTTTTTTGTTTACAAACTATTTTTGTTGTTATGGCAAAGATATAAATAAGCAGTGATATGGTGAAGCTGTTTAGTGGCAATGGATATCTGGTGGCGTGGCTGAAAAAATAAAGGTTGGTAGCAAGACTTCAGAAGGTGGATGTTGTAATGAAACTGCTCTCATTGTATCTGGAAGAGGATGCATTGCTCTCTCCTTCAAGATGGCTGAGAGTGTCCACTTAGATATTGAGAAGATAGATTTGGTTAAAGGAAGCATTCACGGATGGTGTATTCACGGCCTATAAAAAGTTGACCATGCTTAAGGCTTGTCAAACTAGTTTTTGTTATGAGGTTCCCTGATGCTATCTCTATTAAATTTCAGTAGGCACCAAAAAATTGAGACTCTGACCATGGGAGATCTAAGAGCAAGGGTACATTGACAAGGGACCAAAGTCACCATGTGGTCGTAGCTATGAATCCACCTACTGGTAAATCTGTAAACTGCTACAGATATGACTGTAAGGGTCACCTAGCGAGAGACTGCTAAAGATGTGGAATCCATTGCTACTGATGTGGTGAAGTTGGATGCTGGGTCGAGGACTATTTGGGAAATGAACAAGATGTAAATGACGCACTCCTGAAGATTATCATCTATGTTGATGCAATGCGTAGTATAGTGTTAATTGACATGCGATATTTGCATACAATAATAGATGTGATCCAGGAAGAGAGCAATGGTGGACATCATGACTATTGGAGGTGCATCTCCTGCATGCTGTGGCATGGGAAGTGGTCACGCTTTTCACAAATGAAAGCGACTATGTCAGAATCTATGTTTTGGTAGCACGTGGTAAACCGCAGGGGTTTGATCTGTTTTTCATGATCGATGTAATAAAAGCATTGGGAGATATCACTTTTGGACCTGCACATGTAATTTAGATTGCCGACGGGAAAGTCCTGACATGTGTGGCCATCTCTATCAGTGAAACTGACTTTACTGCCACATTTGATTATCAGAGATGGAAATGGGAAGATGATTGCGCAATGGAATGCCTGGATATCGAATGGTTGCAGAAATTTGACCAGAATTTGAGCAGGAACTGTGGGCATAGTTGGACAATGGTTGGCTCGTGCTATATCCAGAAGAAAGACTCTAATCCCCCAAAGGGTAATTCCATTGGTGGACGTGATGCAGCAGAATAAAGGCAAAGATGCAACCAGTGATGGACTATCGTGAACGTAACTATCACGTTGGCACGTTTATGGCGAATGCAGATCTTTGCGTTGCTAAGATGTGTGAATGGCAGCAAAAAAAGAAGCTATGTGTTACTGCTGGACCTCAGAAAAACATATCTTCAAGTATGAATCCATGAGACGCTGTGATCATATCAAACTGTGGAGATTGATGGGAAGAGATACTGTCTGGGGTTTGGATTAAATGTGGCTTGTCATCGTCAGCAGGATGCTATCGCAGGAGGAAGCTGTAGACTGCACAACATTAACTTACATTGATGAGTCTCAAGTTGGCTCAATTTGGACTAGAATGTACAGACCCGGAATGGCACATGTGTGCTAGAATTGACAATCTTAAGAGAACCTAGTGTCCTTTCCTAAAATGTCTACGCCAAGTCAACTATGAGTATCCTCATTTCTTCCACTAATTTCTGTCATTCATGTGCTACACACACACATGATCGTCTTCGAGCAAAATTGCGTAACTTTTGTTTCTATAATTAAAACTGTCCGTAATTTTCATTGATATTAAAGCTTTGTTAACACTTTTCTGAATAGTCTCCAAATTTTATTGACTAAAAGGTTGGAATGTCTGATATTATGCGAAAAATGGAAGAGCTAGTTAATTCCAAGTTTGTATATTTTCAGGACGACCTAAAAAACTGTACGTCACCCCCACTTCGAACGTTCAGTGGAGTTTTTCAATCAGATTTAATTGTAGAAGAAAAAGGAGAAAGTTCCGATGAAAGGTAAGATATTATTACAAACCATTCTTCCCCTTATTTTTTATTTTATTTTTTATTTTTACGCTCATTGATGTTTATAAAATATTAATATTTTTTAATCAAAATTTTAAAGTTAAGAAGTGAATAAAATGAAAATTATTTTTGAAATAAACATTTATTTTGTTTTGAATTATTCAAACTACTGTTCTGATCTTGATTTTTATTTTCAATGTTTTCATCAATGTAACCTCCGACCTTTTTCAGGGTGTATCTTGTCAAATGCAGGAATCTGCACAAAATTTTGAATGGAAACATTTATTTAATCCACAGAAGTAGCATACTTATGTTCCGTCAGTCATAATTGGTTAGAAGTTTTAAGTAATTGCAACGGTATTTTGAGTGTTGCATGCACTGGCAATCAAATCTTCAACCTCCAGAAGAGTGTAACTTTTACAACTGAATTTTATCAAATACTTTATCCACTATGCCACAGGTTCTTGTGAAGGTTGAGTTTACATTGACTAAAACATGAAAATAACACTCAAGATGAGAACAGTAGTTTGAAGAATCAAAATAATATGAATGATCAATTCTCATTTTAAAAAAATCACAAATGTAGACATTTATTTAAAGATTTAAAATCAATTTAGTTTTGATCATATATGTCCTATATCAGACATAGAATCTGTATTTTTTTTTTTTCATTTTCCTTCCTTAGACATGGTTTTATTAGAAATGTAAAGTTTGTGTCATTTTAAGCAGTGATTTTTCTTTTTTTTTTTTTTTTTAAATGTTCTGATCTGTTTAAATTAGAATTTATAATTTTTTTTTTTTTTTTTTTTTTTTTATAATTTATTAAAAGTCATTTTCACCCCAAACAAGGCATATTGTCACTCGGAACATAAGGGACTAGTATTTGGGATCATCTCTAATAGGAGACTAGGAGGCAGTTCAGCATCAAAATGACTAATCACATTACATTTAAATTTCTGCAGTTAGTACAGTTAAGGAAGCAAGAAACAGGTAGGGAATTCCAAAGTCTAGCAGTCCATGGGAAGAAACTATTAGAATAGACAGCTTTCCACATCTATGGACCTCAACAGTGAAAAAATATGATTTTGCTACCTTTTGGGTTAGTCAAGAGTATGTATGTCGAGGGGGCACAAGTGCTATGAGTTCATCAGAGCACCTATTAAAGTACTTGTAAAACGAGCATAGGGATTAAACATTGTGACGAGGGATAAGGGGTGGAGCTTGGCCGATAGTGTGGGACATTAGATATGAGACTTTGTTTTAGGACCCTGTCTAAGAAGGAGAGACTAGTAGTAGATGCACCAGCTCAAATGTGGCAACACTATTCTATACATGGGTGAATTGTGGCTTTGTGGAGGTATAGTATGCTCCTGGGTGTGAATAATTTTTTTAGTACGGTAGAGGGAGTTCACCTTCTTTACAGCAGCCTTGGCAATGTTTTCAATGTATTTGTTCCAATTCATGTTGCCTATAAATATTAAGCTGAAGAGTTTGAACAATGAATTTTCCTGTGTTATTTTGCCATGGCAATTGATGCTCACCCGTATTTTTTTATATGCTCATTTATTTTTTTTAAAGTATAAATATTTTTGAATTAGAATTTGTAAGAAGTCAATGCAATGCATATTTTCCTTTTTTTTTTTTTTCTTTTGGTTAAAATATTGATTTTTTTTTTTTAAAATTTTAAATCCACATACTTTCAACCATATATGTCTTCATCATGTATGGAATCAATTTGTATATTTTTGCTTTTCTTCTGTGCGGCATGATGTTGCAAAAAAATCGAAATCTATGTTGTCTTAAACAATTTTTTCTTTCTTCGAATGTTTTCATCAGGAAAATTGCATTGTGTAAGTTTGAATTAGAATTTGTAATTTAAGATGAAAAAAACCCAAAAAATACAAACCGATTCCATGCCTGATGAAGACGTGTATTGTTGAAACTAATGAATTTCGAATTTTTTTATGAATGTTTATTTAAAAAAACAATTCTGCGTTGTGTTGACTTAGTTTACAAATTCCAATTCAAATTGACACACCTTTTACATCACGAGGAAAAAAATCTAATATTTTTTGCAGGTTGAACTAATTAGGAGAGAGATTACATATTTAAAAAATAGTTTGTTTCTGAATTTTGAAGTATATTATTCGAACTCCTGTTCTCATTTTAAGTATCATTTTCACATTTTGGTCGATTTAACCTTCGACTTTCATCGGGTGTGTCCTGTCGAACTCTGCACAAGTTTTTGAACAGAACCCTTTAGTTAATTCACTCGATTAAAAAAAAAAAAAAATTGCTATTCTTTGTGTGTTATTTTCTAAAATTCCATCACAGAGATAAATCCAATTTGAGGGCATAATCCAAAAGAAGATACAATTTTTTCACAAGAAAATTCCATCAAAATTGCTCCTAAATTAGAGAAATGATGTACAAATTACTGAATTTCTTCTTGTGAATTGGTCCAGGTTTTCAATCATTTTTTCTAAAAAAAAAATATCGGGTATTTTACAATATAGACAACAAAACAGAAAGGTGGTTAAAATGAAAAGTATACAACAAATAAATGTTACCAAATGCAAGATAAGTTACTCTTCTACCTACCTGGATAAGTTTCTTTGTGCTTTAACTTAAAGCGTTTTTATGGTTCAAAAGAATTTGTGTTCACTTCATTCAGTTAGAACGGAAAATGATCATGGCTTCCATGAACCATTGATACTTGCTGAAAAATAAAAAAAATTAAACAAAAACTAGTAGAAACCCAAAATATGTCACCGTGGCATTTATTGGGTGGATTTCTAACAGTATTTTGTTTAATTTTTGAGCGATTATTGAGACTTCCCCAATTAACATCTCATGTTACCCATTTTTTTTATTCTCACTTAAAATTCAACACTAGTTGTATTTCAAATTGAATAAATGCTTTCAATTAAGTTAAAATACAAAAAAAGAAACTTGTGGGAAGTAGAAGAGTAACTTGCCTTTGGTAATATTTGTTATATATTTATGCTTTGATCGTTTTTTTTTTTTTGTTTTTCTGTTGTCTATATGGCAAAATGCCTCAAAACATCAATTTTGGACACCAGAGTTTATAATTTTAATTCGTATAAGGTTTGGACTCCATTTATTGAGATTGTTATAATCAATGTGATTAAATAACAATGACCTAAAAACAAAAACAAAAATCAACTGGGAATGCTATTCACAGAGATATTACAAAATATTAAGAGAGTGTTGCAATGAACATGAGAAGTTTTTTTTACAATACAAACAATACATTGTCATTGATGTGTAAGGTTTATAGATCCATGCTAAGTGGGGAGTTGTGTAGCAAGATATTTGTTTACATTAAGAGAAATACGTACATGGCTGAGAGAGATGGGTGACTTGTTGAGTTAATTATAAATTACTAGCAGGAGACGTTAACTGGCGTTGCCTGGTGGAAGCATGACAGATCAATCGTTACTGACGGCCATGGCCCAAATGAAATAATCTGGCATCCACTGCCAAGCATTGGTTTCCAGTGGGAGCTAGTAAAAGCCACTGTCTGTGATTGTCAACACTGTTGGTTAGTGGGGATTAATGTTGGTTTGGGTCGATAATCTGTAAGGTACTTGTTGATTATATAGAAATCATTTATTAACTATTTAGATTTAGTGAAAACAGACGTAGATAACTGCCTTATACGAAACACAGTATATTTCAAGTCGACCAGTTTTTTTCTTCATACTGCAAGCATTATTTTCTAAAATTATCTGTAACACATCTTCTAAATAATAAAATTCTCCACAGAAATTAAAAATGGTAAGAAAACAAATATATAACAAATAAGTGTTTCAATAGTCAATATAATGTATGTTGAAACCCACCTGCATAATATTATTGTTTTAACTTCTATTAAACCAATGGATCAATGTGCACTGATTGTTCAATCAGCAAAGGGTGTTTAATCTGAAAGCTGCTCTTAACATGGAGAGGTTAAAAATAAGAAAATGCCTTTGTGAATAAACACCTCTAAACCTCCCCATGCTGTGTTTACATGTTGCCCAGATGTGGCTACAGTATTCCATGTTGGGATGTATTTGGCACTTATACAGATCAAGAATTGCATCGGCAGTGAGATATCTACTGGAGGGTTAGTGATCCAACCATTTTTCCAGCAATCTTAGCAACAGATTTGATGTATTTCATTTCAGATCCCGCATGATAGTCAGTCCCAGCCTTGTCAAGACAAGAGCCATTCATTTCAATTGGGGCCAGATGAGGGTCAGTGATTATGATGAAAGGAGAGAAGCTTGATTTTTGATCCATTAAAATTAACCAGCCACCTTTTTCCCCATTGCATAGCTCAGCATCTTGCCTTGATAGTTCCAAACCAGCTTTGAAACCTAGTAAGCAATGCCCATTTCTCTTCCCTGCAACCTCTTTTCTACAGAAGAGATGTTGCGGGGCTTTTGCTGTATCATTACTTTTCTGGCAAATGTTCAACTGAACTCCAATTTATGGCTCCCCCTTGCCAAACTTTCACAAAAAACCCACTCAACTAGCTACAATCACTATCAATAATTTCCCCCATTTTTTATCTGTACCTAAATCTAAACGCAGATTCCATGAACAAAATTTCTTTCCTAGAATTGACCGCATGTGGAACACTCTTCTATTGGATTGCTTCCCAACTGATTACATTATTGTAGCCTTCAAGTCCAATGTAAACAAGTTCTTGTTGAGCCATCCCTTTAAATAATCCAAATTCTACCCAATCTACACCATTAACGATTACTAAACTACCAAGTTACATTCATTAATCCTTATCCTCGAGTGTCCTTCAGGCCTTGATAAGTGGTGACTACCTCAGAAAAAAAAAGATATAATTAGTTTCAGCTCAAGACGAAGAGATCACATGATTTCCAAGTCCTAGCCATCTCGTCATTTCGATGGAAGGCAAACTCCATAGATGAATTACAAAACTTGGATTCAATTACATTTTTACTCTACTGGAATACGAAAATCAAATTTTTTGCTCATTTTTTTTTTTTTTTTTTTTTTGTTAAAAAATTGTTTTTTATTATGAAGATCTTCGAATTTTACTTGAAACCTTGTGAGCTTTTTCTCTTCATTGCAAGCCAGCTCAGTCATATTAATACAGGCACAGCGAATTCAACAAAGTGGTTGTCTCTCATCTTCATTCTATAATTTTAACCATTATGAGATGAACACTTTTATTCTAGTTTAAATATAGGTTCTTTTTCTTTTTTTTTTTCCAGAATTTCTCCGATAATAAAAGACAAAAATAAAGAATATCTGTATGATGCACATTCCTGCAACAAAACAAAAATATCATAATTTGCTGAAATAGTTTTATTTTTACAAAGAAAATCATTTTTAGGTTATTAATGCGAATTTATAGGCATTACAACATAAATCTCACAAGTTGGAATACTTGGGTTATCTCCCTTTGTTTTTGTTTATTTCGAATGTTTTCAAAATGGTGGACAAGACAGCCACTTTTCTGTTACTTATAAAATGTGATTTTCTTTGAAAATAAAACTACTTAATTCATGTGATTTTTGGAATATGATATTTTAGTTTTGTCACAGATACCTACATCACACAGATTCTTCTTTTATATTTTTTTTTTTTTTTAATATAGGGTGAATTGAGGACAAGAACCAAAATATTTAGAAAAAAAGGTTTAGTGGAATCTACCATTTCTCAATTATCGATTTAATATAATAATTGATAATGGTATAAACATTTTGATTCGTTTAATTATCTCCATTTTTTTAATTTTTTTATTTTTATTTTTTAAAAAAATTTTTTTTTACAGCCAAGACATTTCCTTTAATGATAAGCTTTTAATAAGTAATGAATCTGACGAGAATGATGAGAAAGGTGTTCCCTTGTGTCCAACCGAATATGTTCACAGCAAATTAGCCGTTTTGGAATATGAAGCCATTTATGACAATAAAATTACGGTAAACAGAATTCCCTTTTTTTTCCTTTTTTTTTCTTTTTTAAACGAGTATTAAAATCAGAAAAACACAATCACATGAAAAAAAAAAACCATAAATCACTTCCAATGCACACCAGAGATTAAATAAATAAAAAAAAAAAATAATTTTCTGGGGTCTGAAATTCTAGGAGCCTGAGTTTTTCTATATTCTGGAAGAATTGGAAAAGTTTCATGGTTTTTGTTACGTGATTTTGTTTTTCTTCTGATTTTATTAAAATTAGTTTATTACTTTTATAACATTTTTTTTTTTTTTTTTTAAGACAGAAGAGACTTGCAAAAGCAGTTTTTCTATAGGTGGACAAATCCTCTCCAACCTCTCCTATGCTGATGACATTCCTCTTGTTAATGAATGCATAAATAAACTTAGTTTTTGTTGATGTATTAGTTATGAATGCAAAGGAGATAGGATTAGAAATAAACCTAGAGAAAACAGAATGTATGTCTACAGCTAAATCACAGTTTAACCTAAACATGACTATTCACAGTAAACTCATCAAACAGGTCACCCAATTCATTTATTTAGGGCATAAACTGACTTTCTCCAGTGGTCACGAGATTACATTGAAACACAGAATCGGGTTAGGTTGGGCAGCTTTCCAAAAACAGCACCATTCTAAAATCAAAAAGGGTGCCAATAACTGTTGAAGTAAAATTTTATTTAATCTATGTCCTCCCAATAGTTTTATATGCTTTGATTGTATCACATGGACTAAACAACTAGCCAATCACATTGAGGTGTTTCAAAATTATGTAATGCATTTCATTACGGGACATCACCTGATTGAAAATAATCAAATATCCACCCTCCGTCAAACTACTTCCCTACCCCTTCTATTTGATAAAATCAAAAGTAAAATCCTTAAACTTTTTGGCCATGTCAAAACGATCAACCACTGGCCTCTTCAAAGTTATGCTTTGAGAATATGGTAGAAGCAGAGGAAAGCCAAGGAGAAGAGGGAGAGAAAATGTTTTGGGTTGGACATCTCTCAACAATTGGACATCTATCAACCAACTTGCCCTGGATTGGAAGTAATGGCGAAAAATAAGTCACATGGATTTGCAATCTGCACCAAGTGGAAGATGCAACTCATGATGAACATTATTTTATTTCTTTTCATCCATTTCTCCTTTTTGTTGCAGTTTCTTTAGCCTGCTCATCATGATAGTAAATGATTTTATTCAACAAACTTTCTACATTCATATTCTTGTATCATGTTAATATCGTTTGCTGTGAGTGCTTTATGTATTTTTTTCTTTTTTCATACATATGCCAACCAATGCATATTGTCATTGAGACCTACAGGGACTACTGTGATTAGGGGGAGGGACATCCTAAGTGGGGAAATTATACAGCAAGATATTTGTTCACATTACATTTAAATTTCTGCATCTTGATATAGTCTGGGAAACTGGGAGCAGGAAGAGTATTCCACAGGCAAGCAGTCCAAGGAGGAAGCTATTAGATTAGGAAGTTTTCTGGTATTTGAGAACCTTTGCATTGGAGAAGTAGAATTTTGCTATCAGTTAGGTTGGTTGGGGTTATTGATGTTGTGAGGTTATCTATCTAGTAAGTTCATCAGAGCGCATTTGATGGAAGTACTTGTAAAACATGACATGTTGCAATGATGAGACAGAGGATGAAGCTTGGTAGACAGTGTGGTATCTATTAGTTTACTCTGTCATACAACAATATTGTGAGCATCAGCACACGGTGGGCTGGAGTGTAGAAATTGCCTAGAATTAGACATCCATCAAACATGGATATTTTTGTGAAACTAGAAAAAAAATTCCAGTTCAACTAAAAAAATTAAGTTAAAAACTCAACTTCATGAAGGATATTGAGCTTTTGAAGATTGGCCGTACATTGTTTTCAAAATTACTTTATATTCATCTATTTTATAGATGTCGCCTTTTACCAATTAAATTATAAAATTACAAAACTGTGCTCAATTAACCAATTTTTTTTCTCAGCAATGCATAAGTATATATTTATTAAATTTAATCATTTTTTTGACTTCAGACTCTTCAAATGTAAAAAAAAAAAAATATTTGGTTAAAATTTTTTCCAATTTATGAAAATTTAACCAAAAATTCAACATTTTTTTTTTCTTGCAAAAATTTGATGGAAAATCACAAAATTGTCAAAATGCCAGATTAACTCTAGATTTTATTTTCTGAAAATATAAACCTGAATTCAAAACGTATCTAAATCTGACTTGAGGCAATTAGAAAAATCGAATTTTATACAGAAGTTTTAATCCCGACAACATTGATATATTAGGCTTCTAAGGAGTAATTAAGCCTAGATATTAAACTATTTCCAATATTCCATACTGTAGCATTTGGTATATCCTCATTTTTTTTTTTTTTTTTTTTTTTTTTACAATACAAACAACACATTGTCATTGATGTGTAAGGTTTATAGAGCCATGCTAAGTGGGGAGTTGTGTAGCAAGATATTTGTTTACATTATATTCAAATTTCTGCATGTTGGTGCAGGCAGAGAAACAGGGACAAGGAGAGAATTCCAAAGGTAACTGATCTGTAGAAAGAAGATATTAGATTAGGAAATTTTATGGCATCTGAAGATATCTATAGCGAAGGGGTGGGATTTTGCTGCTAGTCAAATTGATCAGTGGTAGTTATGTTGAGGGTGGGGGTACAAGTGCAGTAAGCTCATTGGTGCACATTCCATAGAAGTACTTTTAAAATAAGAACAGAGATACTACATTTCAACAATGGGACAGGAGCTGTTGAGAGTCTGATCTTTTGTCAAAATCTCAAATGAAACTCAACACTGTTAACGCATGTGTACAGGGTGGAACGATAAAAGTGTCGCCCTAAAGAAAACAGCACAACTTTCTTTTAAAACTTGAAAAAATCAATTCAGGTAACTTGGTTATGTAGTAGAGCTGACAATGTAGCCACCTTCAGCCTTCATCACCACCTCGATGTGGGTCTGGAACTGGGAGCATGCTTTTTCCACAAGTGCCAGCAGGAGCTCGGCAAATACTTGGTGGATGGTGGCGATCATGTTGGTGATGTTCTCAATGTATGACCAAACAAAATAGTTCAGCAGGTTCAGGTCGGGGGAGGAGGGGGCCAGTAAGAGAAGGGTACAAAGTCGTAGCACTCTTCTGAAGCCTGGATCTCTTTGGAATTGGAAGGTGGTGCCAAGTCCTGCTGCCACACCTACGGTATGCCAACAGCCACCTGATTGCACCAGGGGGTCACCACACACTTCAGCACATCCAGGTACACTTTGGTGTCGACTTTCAAGCTGACTTTAAAGATAAGAGGTGGCCTGGTGTGGCCGTCACTTGAAACCACACCAAAGACCATAACCGTGGCTGGAAACTTTTTTATTACCCTGCCCGCATCCCTATTATCTGGATTTGCATTTTGAGGATGTTTGCAATGGTCCTGTTGTCATAACTTGGATCAGTAGAAAGCAAGAGTTGTACAGCGGTGCATCTCTGATCTCGCTCGTTGAACATTGTGTCACTTTCAGACATAATAGAAAGCTCCTATCGCTCTTGGGATTTGTACACAACTGGCCAACTAATAGATGGTCTGCAACAACAAAACTTTTCTAGGGCAGCAATTTTATCATGCTACTGTATTTGTAAAAATAATGACTCTCGCTTATAAATATGGAAATACATGAAGAAAAATGTTAAGTTATCCTTGATGATAATGTTTTGAATGATTTCTTTCAGTTGGCTCTCAAGAAAAAATGTCAGGAGTTTGAGGAAAATGAAAAAAACCTGAACATCAAAACGTCATTGGAATTAGAAGCTTTATACAAACAGGAAGCTATTAGAGATGCGTGTAGATATGAAGAGCTGAAGGCTCAACAAAAACAACTGTAAGTAAATCAATTACTTTTGTCTTATTTTATGACATATTTGGAAGGACCCTTTTTAGGGTTCGCATTTGGTGAACAATTATTTTGGAAACTGTTTTAGGTTGAATAGTTACATGTGAGAGAACGATAGAAATGTTAGATGATACAAATAAAATGAATCCAAAAAACATTTCGAACACAAAAAAGATATTTTATGTTCGAAATAGATTACGGAGATAAGAAAACATAGTTTGTTTTTTTTTATACAGAACATAAGGGATTCATTAGCTGAGAATATTAGAAAATATGAATAATTTAAGAAATGTAAATTATCCATGAAAAATCAAAACTTCCTCATTTCATTTCAAAAAGTTGCATTTGATTAAAAGTTATTAATAATAATCGATGTTCATTTGTTTTTATTGCATAAAGTTCTGTGAGAAATGTTAGGAGTTTATGCATTTGTTTTTGATGAGCAGATGATAATGTGAAGGAGTTAATGAGTTGCGTGTGCGTGCGTGTGTGTGCGCCTATGACTGCATGCACATGTGTTAAGAAACGCTCTCCCAATGCCTGACAGAGAAGTGAGGGAAGCTGACGTAAAGCAGATGTTAGCTCTGCCATGGACTTTGGCTTAAACTTTTTATTGAAGGAAAAATCTGGCCTGTTGTGCATTCAGGTTCAATCAAAACATCAAATTTGATAAATTCACAAAAATTCATTGGATTTGCTTAAAATGGTTTTTATTTGGTTTTATTAATTCAGATGAGTGAATGCATCTAGCTGTATACGCAGAAACAAGTTTAAGCATTTTCATTTTGGATACTAAACAGTAAACTTGGTCTCTACATTTATCAACTCTTTTCGTGTTTCAAGTCATTTTGGCATAATTTTTTAAGTTTTTAGTGCCTTCGATTATTTATTTCTGCTGGAAATGTTTTTAATGCATATAAATGATTTATAAGTTTGTAGTGATTTGGAATACAAAATTTAACCCGTGCAAATATTGAGTGTATAGGGAACAACACTATCTGTTCAGTTCCCGTCGGTACAAGAGTTACTTCCCTTGGCATAAAGAACACCCCAGTTTTCTGTTTTGTTGTTATTTCTTGGTTATTCATAATATTATTTACAAATGAACAATTGCGCCTCAAATCTGCACCAATATTGTCATACTCTCTTTTCTGCCTGCCTTTCATACTCTTTCTTTTATTGTCTTCTCAAAAGGCATCCATTTAAACAACTGTAGTTGACATCATTTGATGTCAACATTATTGTAAATGCTTGTGATTGTCCACTTGAGAGAAATTGGAAAAACAAAAAAAATGTTGATAAATGGGTGCATCACAAATTTAACGACAACCAGAAAAAACGCCATTATGAAGTGTCATCTTCCCTTCTTTCATGCAACAAGAACGACTTGGTTGTCGTAAAGAACGACAACTAACGATGCTCAGTTCAATGGTTAGATGCTGAAGAAGCTCCACGGCACTTCCCAAAGCCAGAATTGCATCAAAAGAAAGTCATACTGACTGTTTGGCGGTCTGCGACTGGTCTTATCCACTACAGTTTTATGAATGCAGGCGAAACCATTACGGTGGAGGAGTACTGTCAAGAAATGGATGCAATGCATCAGAAACAACAGTCAACATTAGTCAACAGAAAAGGCCCAATTCTCCTCACAACAATGCCCGACCGCATGTTGCTAAACCGACCCTGCAGAAGTTAAACAAATTAGGATATGAAACTCTGCCTCATCCACCATATTCTTCAGACTTCTCACCTATCGACTACCACTTTTTTAAGCATCTCAACAACTTTCTGCACGAGTAATGCTTCAAAAACCTAAACGATATCATAGTCACCAGAACGGAAGATTTTTGTGCTACGGACAAGAACTTTGTCAACCTGATAGATACTCATGACAGAAAGAAAATATGGTACATCAAAAATTATGTAAATTGATCAGTTTTATTTTTATAAAGAAAATCATTTAAAAGTGAATTTGAGTTTTTCTAATGTCCCCCTCCCCATGTTAAGAGTGGCTTTCTAAAATCTAGCAAGTTTGAATTATTTGGAGTTATCTCCCGTGTTCTTTCAGACTGTTTTCAAGCTGGTGTCACAGTATTGTCACTGTTTGTTTAGCCACAAAATTTTATTTTCTTATTTAAAAATAAAACTACTTGATCAAATTACATGATTTTTGGTGTATGATATTTTCTTTTTGTCATGAGTATGTACATAATACAAATTTTTCTTTCTTTTTGTTTTTTACGGAGAGGAAGGGAACTCTGGACAAGCACCCTGTTTTTCAGTGCGTTCCTTCCTCCACTGCTGATTTCTTCACAACACTCATCATTATTTTTTTGTTTTTTCAGCACATCGATATCTTGGCACGATTAATTTTTGATATTCTAGACCTACACCACTATTGTCATTTCTTGTTTCGTATTCTTACACTAAAGATGGAGGATGTTGAGAAAATTGTTATTTTCTGGGTGCACCTGTAACTACGGAACTGTAAAAGTTTTTAGATTTTCATGAAATTTATGTGAGCATGGAGATCTGCTTGTCCTTTTTGTCGGTATTTTGTCTCCCCACAAGTTACTACTGATAGTGATGCGGCACACACTTGAGGCGGGTTAAACCTGCTTCCTCCTCATCAACTTTGTGTCTCACAAGTTAGACACAAGATTGGTTTTTAATATGTGGAAAATCTATCCCTCCCCTTTCCCCAACAAGGGGCACTCTGAATTATAACAAAAGTAAATAATGCCTCAGTCTTTCGATGAAAACAAGTATCAGAACAGATACTACATTTTATTCCATATAAAAGATAATTATATTTTTCTGTTTGTTTTCTATGAAAACTAGCCTGGGTGTTTGGAGGTGGGTTTTTTTTTTTTTTTTTTTTTTTTGCGTGTACAGTAATCAATGAGATAGTATTGTAGTAATCATTAGTATTGGGGGTTTTGATAAAGTGTCTTACTTAAGGGGGCGGTTTGTCAGGAGTTTGTTTATGTTGGACTTGAAGACATCCAAGTTGTAGTGAGGTGGGAAACAGGCAAGCGTCAGAGAGTTCCACTGGCGTGCAGTTCTAAGAAAGAAGCTTTGCTCATGGAATCTACATTTGGATTTAGGCACAGATAAAGAGTGGGGAAAATTATTGACAGTAGTTTCAGCCAGACGGGTGTTTATCGTGAAAGATTGGCGAGGGGGGGGGAGGGATTGGAGCTCAGACGAGCACCTGCCATAGAAATAACGATAGGTGTGAGTTGAGCAAAGAAAAAAAAAAGTGGTAGTAGGCAGGCAGGTAGGCTCAAACCCATACCACGAAGGAGGAAAAGAATGTAAAAAAAAAAACTCTGACGTCTTTGCTGTTGCATCCATCGCCAAACTGGAAGTGGCGAAGGTTTAAATAAAGGCTAGTCAATCGAAAAGAGGGGATGACTTTTGAAAATATCGTCGAAAAAAGCGACCCCTCCCTGTAGAAAAGTGCCCAGTTGAGGGTGAAGGAATTAATGTTTTTAGCCAATTTTTCAATATTTGTCGTCCAAAGGATCGAGTTTCAAAACGATACTGATCTGTGAAAATCCGTCACCTCTGTCAAAAGTTTTAGGCAGACATACAAACATACATACATACATTTAAACAGACAGGTGAGATTTATATTATAGATGAATATGGCTACAACAAATATGATTTATAGTTGTGTTATGTCCGTGAAGGGCCATAAAGCCAACAAAAAACATAAAACGTAAATTTAAATAAAGAATCTGATTATATCACACGATGTTGACAGCATAATTTGAGCTAAATTTATGGTTTACTCTTAAAGCATTATATATTCACATATATATATATATATATATATATATATATATATATATATATATATAATGTTTCTTTTTGAGATGAGGATTGATTATTCATATTATTTGCATTCTTCAGCCTGCTGTTTTCATCTTGGGTATTATTCTCACAATTTTCGATCGATGTAATCTCCAACATTCTTTAAGTGTATCTTTCTGTCGAACTCTGGTATCTGTACGGAATGTTTAAAGAGGCAGCTGGTTACTTTTAACGCATCTAAAACCAAGCTTCTATCCTTACAGCGTCAATGCAATTCTCTACCTATATAAAAGCCAGGTACGGCCAATGATGGAGTACTGTTGCCACATCT
This sequence comes from Euprymna scolopes, assembly GCF_053919585.1. NCBI lineage: Eukaryota > Metazoa > Mollusca > Cephalopoda > Sepiida > Sepiolidae > Euprymna > Euprymna scolopes. The sequence continues at coordinate 114,394,230 of NC_136510.1, forward strand.
GGGCTGAAGCTGCTAAAAGCAGCTTATCCAGCCTTGACAGGGTTCAAAACAGACTTTGTGGCTTAGTGGGGGATGCCCTTTTCTCTTCCCTGTAACCTCTTTCTCACAGAAGAGATGTTGCGAGCCTGTCTCTGCTTTATCATTATTTCCATGGCAGGTGCTCGTCTGAGCTTCAATTTATGGTTCCTCCTCACCCAACTTTCACGAAAAACACTTGTCTAGCCAGAACTACTACCAATAGTTTCTCACACTCTTTATCTGTGCCTAAACCTAAATGTAGATTCCATGAGCAGAGCTTCTTTCTTAGAACTGCACACCTGTGGAACTCTCTTCCGTTGGCCTGCTTCCCAGCTGACTACAATCTGATTGTCTTCAAGTCCAATGTAAACAAGTTCTTGATGAACCGTCCTATGTAATCCAACTTACAAAAATCCCACTACCCATGTTAAAAACACTATAGTCACATTGACTATTGTATACCCATTAACCCTTATCCTTGAGTGGCCTGCAGGCCTTGACAAGTGGTGATTCCTGTGTAAAAAAAAAAAAAAAAAATCCTTTTATGTAATCCACAGGGGTTGCATGCTCTTTCTGTCAGCCATGACTAAGTAGAAGTCCCAAGTAATTCACAGTTGTATTTTTGATTGTCACTCGCACTGAAGATTGAACCTTTAACCTCCAAAAGAGTGTAATTTTACAACTGAATTTTACCAAGTACTTTATCCATTAGACCATGAATCCTTTATCCACTATACTAATGTATACTTATCAAAAAATTCTATTGTGCATCTAATAGGTGGTTGTGAATCAGATGTTCTTTTTTTTTTTTTTTTTTTTAAAAGAAATCTAGTGGTATGCATACAGCTATATGAAAAAAGATCAATAAGGAAGTGTGGATGTGGGGGACAAAAGGAAGTATGACAAAACAAAGGGGGAATAGGTTTATCAGCAGAACAATAAAGGAAGTTGTTCACCGGGGTAGACAAAAGAAGCTGAACAAGATTGTTAATCCAGGTGTGGCAGACAAAAGATCAGACATAAAAAGTATATATATTTAAAAGTTAATGGGTGGGTGGTTTTAGATGTAGCCGTGGATTTTGCGACAGTCTTTTTGACGTTTAGGAACAGTCTTGGTTGTATGACAGTTGAGGTCAGTTGCGAGTTGGGACAGTTGCAAGCAGATTGTGACTTAGAGCAGGTCAGTAGAGCTTTGAAAGATCGAGATAAGCTGATATCAACTGACAAACTCTGCCTCAACAGAAAACCTAAGATATGAATGTGAGTGCTTGAAACATAGTTTCCCACGATGGTGTCTCGCACACACATGCAATGTACAATGAATTTTTAATGAAAATGTATGAGTCTGTGTTTTCTTATGTTTCTTCAATGTTATTTTATTCTTATACTTGTGAACTCGTATGCATCGCTTTGACAGCTGTCAGTGTGAGTGAAAGACACCAACATGGCCAATAGAGAAGACAAAGAAATTCCCAGAAACAGGGTTGACGGTCAGTTTGTCAAGCGAGGACTATGTGGGTTTATCACGTGGATATTTCTTGTACTTCAATACCTCATGTATTACGATCAACTGAGAATAATTTGAATATATTCATTGTATTTAACTCATCATATTCCGTTCAACGTTCATTTTATATGCAGCATGTATTGACAGCTTTTAGAAATTGATTTCCAAACTAACCTATTTCTGACCAGGTGTTTATTTATCCCTTTTTCTTGTTCATTTTTATTACTTCTTCCCTCTATGAACTGGACCTGCTACTTTAACTGTTTACATCTACAAGTTCAAGAATTTTCACCTATTCTTTTCAATGTGCCCATACCACTGAAGTCTCCTGTTCAGTAGATCTCTCTATTGTCCAAATTTAATATTTCTCTAAAGTCATCAAAACTATACGGCATAATCACATTGACATATGGATTCTCATTAGATAAAAAAAAAAAAAAGTATTAAAAAAAGCGCCAGGAATTTTCATGTAAGCTTTCTGACTATTGGTCAGCTTAAAAGCTAATAAAGAAATAACTGTTTTTGTGAATGTCCGTGATCAATGTTGATGAGTTGATCTGTGATCAATGTTGATGAGTTGATCTGTGATCAATGTTGATGAGTTGATCCGTGATCAATGTGGATGAGTTGATCCGTGATCAATGTTGATGAGTTGATCCGTGATCAATGTTGATGAGTTGATCCGTGATCAATGTTGATGAGTTGATCCGTGATCAATGTTGATGAGTTGATCCGTGATCAATGTTGATGAGTTGATCCGTGATCATGATTGGCAAATGTGAAAAATCCATAATTATGTGTCATGACTTTTTTGATGATTCTTGTATAAATTTGTGATTCGTGTCAAATATTCTTTTTGTAAATTTTTTTTTGTAGAGTTGAAGAAGGAGAGAAATATCAGAAAGAACTCCGGGAACAACATATCCATCATAATGAGGTAATAGTCATCATATGCTCGTCAATATTTGGTTATTTTTGTTGTTCATGTAGAAGAAAGCAGTGAAAAGGAATCTTGAAAACTAAACATGTTAATCCAAGCAGAATTACCTTTATTTTTTTTTTTTAATTTTCAAATGTATTATCTTTTTCTTAACTAAGCCTGTTTTAAAAAAAAAAAAAAAAAAAAAAAGTTAATTTTTTATTTTTTAATCTAAGGGAGACAACTTCTATAAGATATTATCTCGCTAAAATTAAATTACATGGTTAAACTAAGACGGACATATAACAAAATAAAAATAATGAAACTAAAAATATGCATTATTAATTCATCAAAAGTTCAAACACAAGGAATGTAATAAAATATAAATTCCTTGTTTTTAAATATTTAATTAATTAATAATGTTTTTAAATATTTAATTAATTAATAATGTTTTAAATATTTAATTAATTAATAATGTTTTTAAATATTTAATTAATGTTTTTAAATATTTAATTGATTAATAATGTTTTTAAATATTTAATTAATTAATAATGTTTTTAAATATTTAATTAATTAATAATGTTTTTAAATAATTAATGTTTTTAAATATTTAATTAATTAATGTTTTTAAATATTTAATTAATTAATGTTTTTAAATATTTAATTAATTAATGTTTTTAAATATTTAATTAATTAATGTTTTTAAATATTTAATTAATTAATGTTTTTAAATATTTAATTAATTAATAATGTTTTTAAATATTTAATTAATTAATAATGTTTTTAAATATTTAATTAATTAATAATGTTTTTAAATATTTAATTAATTAATAATGTTTTTAAATATTTAATTAATTAATAATGTTTTTAAATATTTAATTGATTAATAATGTTTTTAAATATTTAATTAATTAATAATGTTTTTAAATATTTAATTAATTAATAATGTTTTTAAATATTTAATTAATAATGTTTTTAAATATTTAATTAATTAATAATGTTTTTAAATATTTAATTGATTAATAATGTTTTTAAATATTTAATTAATTAATAATGTTTTTAAATATTTAATTAATTAATAATGTTTTTAAATATTTAATTGATTAATAATGTTTTTAAATATTTAATTAATTAATAATGTTTTTAAATATTTAATTAATTAATAATGTTTTTAAATATTTAATTGATTAATAATGTTTTTAAATATTTAATTGATTAATAATGTTTTTAAATATTTAATTGATTAATAATGTTTTTAAATATTTAATTGATTAATAATGTTTTTAAATATTTAATTGATTAATAATTTAAGTTTTTTTAATTTTATTTTCGTATTTATTAATGCCATATCTATATCAAGCATCTCTATATCTATATAGTCAACTAACATACTTCCTAACTCCCAGCGTGGCTGCTACCGGAAGTAGTGACAAGGCAAATCATTTCCTTCACTTTTATTGTTCTTCAGTATTTCTATTGTGAAATGATTTATTGAAATATAATATAAAAAACGGACATTATTGAAAAATATACAATAAAAATTAACAAAATTATACAAATAAAAATAACACAATTAGTATTTTTGATAACAAACGTTAAAAAATATTTTTTATTTGAAATTTTATAAGAAACAGGTTTATGAAATTATAAAAAAAAAATTTTTTATTTTAAAAATAAAAAATTATTTGAATTTATATAATATGTTTTTGCTTATATAAAAATGAAATTATTAAAATCAAAATAACAATATTTCAAACGTAAAAAAAAATGTATCCGATACATAATACTCACAAAATAGTTTTAAAAGATTTTTAAAAAATATTTTCAGTAATTCTTAAAAAAAAAAAAAAAAATGTTTTCAATAATTCTTTAAAAAAAAACAACTAATTACAATAATTCTTTAAAAAAAAATAAGACTAAAAAAACTTTTCAATGATTATTAAAAAAAAAACATCAGAAAAACTTAATACAAAAGAGTAAATGCACCGGGGAGATATAGGCATTAGAGAGAAAAAAAGCAAAGGAACTGATTTGCCTAGTTACTGCTTCCGGTAGCAGACATGCTGGAAGTTAAGAATATGTTAGCTGACTATAATCCGATAATTTCTAAGGAAAGTCTTCTTGAATAACAAAAAATAACAAGCGTCTATTTTTATTCTTACATCAAATCCTTATGGATGATATACAAGTATAGTGACCTGTTATTTTGCTATCTAATTTACATACGTCTTTATGGTATGTACAATGACACTATATAAATTATCTGAAAAGTGTCTTTAAATGCTCACAAAGAAATATTAATGATTCATTCATTATGGTTAACAGAACCAAGAGAAATGCATGAATAATTAAAAAGAAGACAGGTGACATATTCAGTTAATTATGAAATACCTCAAATCAGACTTTTTTTAAAACAGAACTAAATTTTACCATGTATTTTATGTTATTTAAATATTTTACCATGCATTTTATGTTATTTAAATATTTTACCATGCATTTTATGTTATTTAAATATTTTACCATGCATTTTGTTATTTAAATATTTTACCATGCATTTTGTTATTTAAATATTTTACCATGCATTTTATGTTATTTAAATATTTTACCATGCATTTTATGTTATTTAAATATTTTACCATGCATTTTATGTTATTTAAATATTTTACCATGCATTTTATGTTATTTAAATATTTTACCATGCATTTTATGTTATTTAAATATTTTACCATGCATTTTATGTTATTTAAATATTTTACCATGCATTTTATGTTATTTAAATATTTTGGAAAAAGCCTTAAGGAAACAAATGTTGATTAACTCATCGCTAGTATAATAGATTATATATTAAATCTTTAATTAAAACAATAGTTTTTTTTTTTTTAATCAGTTTTACTGTTTACGTATGTCAGATTAAGGTACGACTGCTAACTGCTGCTGATTCTCTATTCAATCAGTCTCAAGCAACCTTGGATTCTCATTGTCGTATTCAGTCAATCTGGAACTGTCAGCTTGAACTTTTTGAAATTTTTAGGATTTTATTTGAAAAAAAATAAAACTGATTTAGTTATAACTTTCAGTCGTAAAGATTATATGAAATCAGTTTATTTTCTTGGTTCATACCTAAAAACATATCAGAAATTAACTTTCAACTTTTTTTCTTTAATTAAAACTTTTTTCTTTAATATTTCCTTTTAAGTCTGAAAAAAAATTGTTTACTTAAAAAATATTTAGACTAAATCTATATCTATAAAAGTGAGAATGTGTGTATGTATGTGAGGACACTTCTCAACCTATATACTCAACAAATCTTTGATCTACAGACTTGAAATTTGGCATATAGGGTATTCAGACATGTGGAAAACTTTTTAATCAGTTTTCATTAGGAAAAAAAAAAGGGCTGCTAAGGGGTTAAAATTGAAAACTTGGTATTTGGGCATCCTCAGATTTTTATTTATTTGTCAATTGTTTCACGAATGTGCATGTGCACTCGTGTGCATGCTCTGGATGCCTATCCGCAGCAATGACCTCGGAAAACACTGCACATCGACCAACTCATCCATGCTGATCGGCAGATAACGGTGAATGAAATGCATGTAGAGTTGAATGTCGGTGTTGGTGCACTGAAAACGATGTTATCATCCCTAGGATGGAGCAAAGTGTGTGCTAGGTGGATTTCATGAATGTTCCTGCAAAATCAAAGGAACATCAATGGGATGTCAAAACTGTTGAATCAATACAAAATCAAAGGTGATACATTCTTGAACGCATCATCACTATGAGCCGGAGTCCAAATGGTAGTTGACGGAAAAGCACCACTCGTGTTCTCCAGGAAAGAAGTTCAAGATGCAGACATCTGTAGACAAAGTGTTGTGCACCATCTTCTGAGACAGGAATTTTTTTTTTTTTTTTTTTTATTTTATTCAATTTTCACCCCAAACAAGGCACAGTGCCACTTTGAAGCAGGGGGCTACTATCAGGGACTTAATTAGCGGGGTCATTATGAAGGGAGATGAGTAGAAAGATGTTTGTTAACATTACACTTGAACTTCTGCATATCATTGCAGTTGGGAAAGCAGAATCCCGGAAGGGAGTTCCAAAGACCCGCAGTTCTGGGGAAGAAACTATTGGAGTAAAAGGCTTTCTTGCACCTAGGGATCTCTACTGTAAAGGGATGAGACTTAGTAGCTTGTCGGGTTTGTCGGGGGTAGTTACGTCGGGGAGGTACAAGTGTTTGCAGTTCGTCAGAGCATTCACCATTGAAGTATTTGTAGAACAGACAAAGGGATGCAACATCTCGTCGATGGGACAGAGGCTGAAGCCTAGATGACAGTTCAGGACCTATCAGGTTGGCGACTCTCTTTTGAACCCTGTCCAGGAGCGAGAGACAAGAAGCAGATGCACCAGCCCAGATGTGACAACAGTACTCCATACATGGGCGAATGGTTGCCTTATAGAGGTATAGGATACTGTCAGGCGTAAGTAGTTTTCTAACACAGTAGAGGGAGCCAACCTTCCTTGCAGCAGTCTTGGCAATGCTCTCAATGTATCTATTCCAGTTCATATTCCCTGTAAACGTTAGGCCGAGGAGTTTAAAAGAAGTACTTTCAGGTAATGTGTTCTTGGCCATTGCTATTGGTGGTAGAGAAGGTTTCTTGTAGTTATTGAAGGAAACAAGCTTTGTCTTAGCAGCATTGAATGTGACCAACCATTTTTGTCCCCATTCCACTACGGATTGGAGGTCATCCTCTAGCGTTTCAGCCATTTCCTGGGATATGTGTTCATTTGTTTTCCCCTCATATCTGTTATAGAGAGTGGTGTCATCGGCAAATATACCCATCTCCGAAACAATTTCATCAAGGAGGTCGTTTATGAATATCAGGAATAATAGAGGTCCAAGGATAGACCCCTGAGGTACTCCCGCATTTATGTCGTATTGTTTGGATGTACGACCGTCGAGGACAACTTTGATTTTTCTATTACTTAAGAAGGATTTAATTACATTATGAATTCTTCCAGTGATTCCATATGATCTAATTTTCCTTAGAAGACCATCGTGCCATACCCTGTCAAAAGCCTTAGATATATCGAGGGCCGCCGCTCTACCCTCCCCTGTTTTATCCAATGAACGGTATATACGTTCAGAAACTACAGTTAAGATATCTGCTGTTGAACGGGTTTGCCTGAATCCATATTGTTTGTCAGTCAGGAGTTTAGCAGCTGTTAGGTGCTGGACTAGGGCTTGATTAACTAAGGACTCAAATATTTTGGCGAAAAGCGGGAGGAGGCTAATGGGGCGATAATTTAGTGGGTCAGTTCTTTCACCAGAATTCTTGAAGACTGGTACCACATATGCGGTTTTCCAGCAGTCGGGAAAACAAGATTCGTTAAGGCATTTATTGTAAAGTTTGGACAAAACTGGAGCAACCTCAGCAGAGCATTTTTTTAATAGCACAGCCAGGATGAGATCTGGTCCACATGCTTTTGAGGTGTCTAGGTTTTTTATAATAGCATGTACCTGAGAAGGGGTGATTTTCAAATCGTCTAGTGAGGCGTCTGTTCGCAGAGGAAAATCAGGGAATGAGTGGTGTACCGAGTTCAGTGTGGAGTTTGAGGCAAACCGACTGGCAAGCAGATTAGCCTTGTCAGTTGCCGTGCAAGCAACCTCATGATCGTTTGATAGTGGGGGAATAGTTGACTGTCCATTATTTACTACGCTGTTGTAGATTTTCCAAAAATCCCGGGTTCCTAATTTCTGTGCTTCGATGCGTTTTCTGGTGGTTTCAGAGTAATCTGTCTTAGCTGTCTCTATCACTCTCTTACAATTATTTCTAGCTTCTATAAACTTCTGTTTATTTGAGCTGGACTTATGTCGGTTGAATCTGCGGAACGCATGCTGCCTTTGACAAATGGTAGCTGCACAAGCAGAAGTAAACCATTGGGGGGAGTGGGGCTTGCTATAGAATTTCCATGCGGGAACATGTGCTTCAATAGCAGTTTTGAACCATTCAGTGGTCTCATTTGCACACTGTTCCGCTGGAAGAGTAAAGATATTTTGCCATGGGGCATCTCTGATGAGCTCCCTGATGGCTTCCCAGTCAGCCTTTTTGTAATACCTCGTTGTTTGTTTGGAATGGTGTCATCTTCCTGGATTTCTTGAAACCAGGGTTGATTATTAACTCTGATTGTTACGTTGAAACGTTGATGGCCAGGATTGCTTGTGTAAGGCCAGAGGAAAGGGAAACATTCCGTTTGCAACACAACAACACAAGTTTAAAGACTATAGAATGTATGACAAAATTCGGGTGGACGGTGCTGTCTCACCCACCATATAGTCTTGACCTGGCATCATCAGACATCCACTTGTTCGGACCTCTGGAGGACGCATTACATGGGTAGCATTACCTCTAGAACAATGTTGTAGTTGTGACAAAATGGATTATCTTGGCAAGTGCTGATTTTTATGGAGAATGATGGTGACTATCTAGAAAAATAAATTCTGAGGTACAAAAGGTTGCTCATTTTAATGATGCCAACCCCATCTTCATAGCTTTTGAACTTTTGGAATTAAAAAATAGGAGGCATTACTTTTGGGACAACCCATGTAGTAAAAAAAGAGAAATACCAATCAAAATTAAAAAAGGAAATGATCTGAAATTTGGACAAAAAAATTATTGACAATTCAATTTCAGCAAATTATTAAATTTCCCCCAGTTTTCAAAGAAAAAAAAAAAAATGACAATCAGATTAATATTGAAAAAAAAAACTTTAAAAGAATAGTTGTGTCGTTGCTATAATTGCCTCTTTTATTTTCCTTTTCTTCATCCTTAGCTTCAACCAGAACTTGCTCCCATACTTACGAAACTGTTTAAATGTTGCCTTAAGTAGAAGTGCTTTCCAACACCCTGGAAAACCTCATCAGTATGCCCTGTATTTAAGAACTCAGGTGATAAGTCATCTCCCTCTCAGTACAGACCAATAAGTCTCCTGTGTGTCATGAGGAAGTTGCTGGAATCCATATTAAATAGAGAAATAGTCAACCACTTCAGCAGAAATAACCTTCTTAGTGACACGCAATATGGTTTCCGTTCTGCAAGATCTACTGCAGATGTGCTAATGGTTATATCACATAGGATTAGTGAATCTCTTGACAAAGGCTTCCTTTCCAGGGCAATTGCTCTTGGCATATCAAGGTATGGCATAAAGGCCTGCTTCACAAGATCTCCAGCTATGGTATAACTGGAAATATTCTCTCTATCATTAAATCATTTCTCTCTGATAGGCTTATAAGAGTAGTGGTTGATGGACAAAAATCAGAGGCCTGCAATATTAATGCTGATGCATTTTGTTGTCATGGCTCAAGTTAACTGCATCGCATGTCAAGGTGGTCTGCCCACGCTGATCAGCAGTTGTGTCCTTGGTATACTTCAGCCATTCACATTTTTATCAACGAACAAATGTAGTGGTTAGCTACAAGTTCCAAGTCTGTTTTTATTATCTGTATCCAAATCTTCAGTTGGCCGAAATTTATATTCGATTAGAAGAGTCTGTATCTATCTGTTGGGCTGTGTTAAGTTTAAAATTGTATTTACATCATAAAACACTCAGATTGAATGAACATATTTCATGAATGGATGCTTTTTTTTTTTTTTTTTTTTTCCAGACTGCAATTTCTAAATTCCAAGAAGCAAAGTTAAAAAGAAAACAATTAGAAGAAGCTGCAAAAAAAGACAGGTAATCATTTTTTCTTCCTAAATTTCTTAACAATCATGCACATGAATTGAAAACTGTATCCGTCATGTTTTTTTAGCAACTGACCTTTGCGATCCCAATTCTTCGATATTTACTAAACCTGAAACTTGAATCCATTCTTTTCTCATGTCTGGTTCAACATCTATTTTATATACTGACATGTGTTAAGTGGCGTTTGGAAATTGACTTCTAAATTAGCTAATCTCTGGACAGGTCTTCATTTATCCCTCTTCCTCTCAATTCCATCCTTATGACTTCCTTTCATGTTTTACTTGTCATTCCACTTCCAATGAATTCTGATGTCTAAACTATTCTACATCTTTTGACCTCAAAACTTGCGTCTTTTCTTTCGATGTGACGAAACCAACTGAAATATTTTTACTGATTTATTCTGCGCGTGTTTGAAACTAGCATTTCTGGATGTCTGTGATGCGTATGTTTGAAGATAATATTTCTACAATTCTGTGACGTGCATGCGTGATTGAAAATTGCGTTTTTGTCACTTAACGTGTCAATTGCTTGGTCACATCTTAAGAATTGATCCGTTTTTCTTTCCGCATAAAAATGCGACCTTTTAAAGAAGCAGTCAAAAAACTGAAAATGGTTTTAAGAGGTTGTAAACGAAACCTTTCAAAATTAAAGATATTTTATTATTGACTGTACAAATGACAACCCACCTCATTTTACGATCAAAAATAATATTTTTTATACAATGTTTTCTTTTTTGATTTGAACAATTTTCCTTTTAATTTTAATTTCTTTTGTATTTTCTTTCTAATAACAATATTCTTTTCAATAAAAAACTTGTTAGTGTTTTTGAAAAAACAAAAAAATTAATTCAGCAAATTTTGGCAGTTCATATAACCTGTCTAAAATGTGCCAATGATATCGGTCATAATTCTGCATAAATGCCAAAGTTTTAAACATAATATTTTACCATTTAATGAAAAGTAACTGAAATACCTGTCGTTAGGTGTCATCATAATAAGTGATTCAGTAGGTGTGTCAGAAAATTTGTGAAAAATATTGAATAATTCCACCCCGTCTTTCCAAGCTTATAACTCCTCGAAAAATGTAATTCAAGCCCTAATTTTTTTTTCAATTAAAGGGGCAAGGACCAAGGTTTCATTTAAAAAAAAAAAACGTTTTTTTTTTTTTAAAAGAAAAAGGTTTTAAAAAAAAAAACGTTTTTTTTTTTTAAAAGAAAAAGGTTTTAAACTTTGGACTTTACAGGTAAATTTCTAAAAAAACACTACTTTTTTTTTGTTTTAAATTTGAATATATTATTTATTGATCATTTATCTTCAATTTGTGATATATAACACTTTGGTGAGTAAATTAATTATTTACTTTTTAATAGACATTTCAAAATGGGAGGCGTGAAATCATTCGACCCCCTGTCTTTCCAAGCTTATAACTACTCGAAAAATGTAATTCAAGCCCTAATTTTTTTTTTCAATTAAAGAAGAAAGGACCAAGGTTTCATTTAAAAAAAATAACAAAAGAAAAAACAAACAACGTGGTTTAAAAAAAAAAATAAGGTTTTAAACTTCGGACTTTACAGGTAAATTTCTAAAAAGCACTACTTTTTTTTTTTTAAATTTAAATATATTATTTATTGATCTTTTATCTTCAATTTGTGATATATAAAACTTTGGTGAGTAAATTAATTATTTACTTTTTAATAGACACTTGAAAATGGGGGGGGGGTGAATTTAAAAAAAACCGTTTGTTTAAAATATATTCGGTTTATTGGAAAGAGCATAAAATTTCACATTGACATTGAAAATATCGTAAAAATTGAATCAATAGAAAAATTTAGATAGATTTTTAAAGTTTAAAAATTGAAAAATACTGAACTCGTAAAATTCATTTAATTTCATTAGTTTAAAAAAAAAAAAAAAAAATTCTATTACTTTTAAAACAACTTTATTAGTTTATTTTGGAAGTATAATCCATAAAGAAAATAAACAACCCACTTTTAACAGAGAAATTACCAGTTTTTTATATTTTATTTGCAGTTTCGTGTTAAGGGTGTCAAATTCCTACAAAAATTCTGATACACCTAGTGATTCAGCATCAAAATTGAGATATTGACATTAAAAAGCAAAAAAAAAAATATTAACATTAAAAAGCAAAAAAAAAATATTAACATTAAAAAGTAAAAAAAAAAATATTAACATTTAAAAAGTAAAAAAAAAATATTAACATTTAAAAAGTAAAAAAAAAATATTAACATTTAAAAAGTAAAAAAAAAATATTAACATTTAAAAAGTAAAAAAAAATATTAACATTTAAAAAGTAAAAAAAAAATATTAACATTTAAAAAGTAAAAAAAAATATTAACATTTAAAAAGTAAAAAAAAAATATTAACATTTAAAAAGTAAAAAAAAAATATTAACATTTAAAATGTAAAAAAAAAATATTAACATTTAAAATGTAAAAAAAAAATATTAACATTTAAAAAGTAAAAAAAAAATATTAACATTTAAAAAGTAAAAAAAAAATATTAACATTTAAAAAGTAAAAAAAAATATTAACATTTAAAAAGTAAAAAAAAAATATTAACATTTAAAAAGTAAAAAAAAAATATTAACATTTAAAAAGTAAAAAAAAAATATTAACATTTAAAAAGTAAAAAAAAATATTAACATTTAAAAAGTAAAAAAAAATATTAACATTTAAAAAGTAAAAAAAAAATATTAACATTTAAAAAGTAAAAAAAAAATATTAACATTTAAAAAGTAAAAAAAAAATATTAACATTTAAAAAGTAAAAAAAAATATTAACATTTAAAAAGTAAAAAAAAATATTAACATTTAAAAAGTAAAAAAAAATATTAACATTTAAAAAGTAAAAAAAAAAATATTAACGTTTAAAAAGTAAAAAAAAAATATTAACGTTTAAAAAGTAAAAAAAAAATATTAACATTTAAAAAGTAAAAAAAAAATAACATTTAAAAAGTAAAAAAAAAATATTAACATTTAAAAAGTAAAAAAAAAATATTAACATTAAAAAGTAAAAAAAAAAATATTAACATTAAAAAGCAAAAAAAAAATAACATTTAAAAAGTAAAAAAAAAATATTAACATTTAAAAAGTAAAAAAAAAATATTAACATTTAAAAAGTAAAAAAAAAATATTAACATTTAAAAAGTAAAAAAAAAATATTAACATTTAAAAAGTAAAAAAAAAATATTAACATTTAAAAAGTAAAAAAAAATATTAACATTTAAAAAGTAAAAAAAAATATTAACATTTAAAAAGTAAAAAAAAATATTAACATTTAAAAAGTAAAAAAAAATATTAACATTTAAAAAGTAAAAAAAAAATATTAACATTTAAAAAGTAAAAAAAAAATATTAACATTTAAAAAGTAAAAAAAAATATTAACATTTAAAAAGTAAAAAAAAAAAATATTAACATTTAAAATGTAAAAAAAAAATATTAACATTTAAAAAGTAAAAAAAAAATATTAACATTTAAAAAGTAAAAAAAAATATTAACATTTAAAAAGTAAAAAAAAAAATATTAACATTTAAAAAGTAAAAAAAAAAATATTAACATTTAAAAAGTAAAAAAAAAAAATATTAACATTTAAAAAGTAAAAAAAAAAATATTAACATTTAAAAAGTAAAAAAAAAAAATATTAACATTTAAAAAGTAAAAAAAAAAAATATTAACATTTAAAAAGTAAAAAAAAAAAATATTAACATTTAAAAAGTAAAAAAAAAAAATATTAACATTTAAAAAGTAAAAAAAAAAAATATTAACATTTAAAAAGTAAAAAAAAAAATATTAACATTTAAAAAGTAAAAAAAAAAAATATTAACATTTAAAAAGTAAAAAAAAAAAATATTAACATTTAAAAAGTAAAAAAAAAAAATATTAACATTTAAAAAGTAAAAAAAAAATATTAACATTTAAAAAGTAAAAAAAAAAAAAATATTAACATTTAAAAAGTAAAAAAAAAAAAAATATTAACATTTAAAAAGTAAAAAAAAAAAAAATATTAACATTTAAAAAGCAAAAAAAAAGTAACAAAAATTAATCATCCATATTATTTGGATTATTCACAACATCGTTTTCATTTTAAATGTTATGCGCATTATGTTTCTGTTGATGTTACATTTGACCTTCTTACTGAATTGTGACGTAATGGATGAAGTACTTGGTAAAAACAGTTGGTAAATTACATTCTTCTGGAAGTTGAAGAAAATTGAAAGGAAAATAGTTTTTTGATAGCAATTTTTTTTATGATTTGGAACATTAAAAACGTTCTTTTTAGCTTATTTCCTTTTCAACCTTATTTTAAGGTTAACCGGAGGTGAGTTCGGATTTGGTCATGTTTTTGTTGGAATGTTTGCAGATGTTATATAGAGGTTTCATTTTTATTAAGAGGGATGTTGATGTACTCAGAGAGTTGAGAGAAGTTGTAAGAGGAATGTTGTAAGAGACTTAGAGAGATTGTTCATGTTAGGAGAGATTGTTGTATATTAAATGTTCATTCTTTTCTTGTGTAGAAGAAGAAACTCTTTGAGTGAAGGGATAGTGTTCAGACAGTTCGGACATTGTGTAGACATGATGTAGATTCTCATTGTGGATATGAGAAGTCGAGATGTGTATGAAACGACATTTTATAACACAAATAAATAATACAATTTCACTTTACCTTTTCGTAAGAATAATAAGACAAGACGAGCTTTACAAAACACATGATGGTTTATTTCGTCACGACCGGCCGTTTCCATCACCAAGAATTCAAAGTCTCACATTTTAGTTTCAACGTGACGTCTCGCTCCCTAGACGACTGCCTCCCTCTGAGTTTTCTCACTGACTAACTCTGAAGTTTTTTTCTCTATTCCTAGAACTTTCTATTTTCCGTGACGTCATACACATGTTAAAACATGTGCCTTCTTTCACGTGTTTTGGACATACGTGTCCAAAACTTTTCCTATTTCTACAAAAGGAATTTTAACCTATATTCAATATGTTAAAAACATTATCTTATAAGCTGCATTCTTTCAATTTAAAATTTCATAACAAACTTGAGAGTTCACATTCTTTCCTTGAAATATTTATCGATATTCTAAACAAATGTTTGTTTTACATTTTTAAATTCTCACACGTAATCTATTTCTAAACCTAGATTACGAGGTTTGAATTTCGCCTATGCTATTTCATTTTCATTTTAAACTAAATTCTCCATTTTTATCTTTACATGAAAAAGGGACAGCCCTTATCATGTAACATAGATAAGTATTTTGTTTTTTTTGTTTAACAAAATTCAAAATTTGATTTGAAAACTGCACCATCTATCAAAACGTGACTAGATTCATATTAACGACTTTAATCGAATTTTCTGTAATGTTTTTATTGTTGTAATTTTTATTTGCTAAGCGTTTCAGCACCTTCCGATGGTTGATGTAACTTGCCACAGAATATGCTAATAATAATGTGGTTTCTCTTCAAAATTTTTAAACCTTTTTAAAAAATTTCTTTATTTTAGGGAGATGAAACTTGAACAACTTCGAGAACAACAAAAGAAAATCTTATTAAGTTGTAAAACTTTTTCGCATATGCGATCTCAATGTGAACAAATGGCATATTTGTCGGACAAAATAAACAAACCTCTTGAACATGTCACCAAACTGAACCAAATGTCAACGGCAATTCTGAATCAAGCAGAAAGTACTGGTGGCGCCACCAATGAACATCTCAATGAAACCATTAGTATCGCTGAACAACTAGAGAGCATCAATGCAAAAATGAAGCAAATTATTGGTAAGTAAACCATGAACTTTTTAAAAAACTTTTGTTCATCACAAATAAGGTATATTGCAACTAAAATTTAAGAGGCTACTATGTTTTGAATTATTTCTGGGGAGGGGGTAACCTAGATAAGGAACTGGATAGCAGGATGTTTTCACATTACATTAAAATTTTTACATCTTGTTGCAGTCTGGTTAACAAGGAGAAGAATTTCAAAGTAGGTTAAAAATCTTGGTTTTGATGTTCTTTGTTAATCGTGCATATGCGAACGGTCGTTTCGTCGTAAAAAACTAAATTTGTAACCTGATAACAATATATAGCGTGTTCGTTTACGAACTTACGTTTTGCACCTAGCGCGTGGCATTTTTTTTTTCTTTTTATAACACAATAGGATGACATCCAAATCTCGCGTTCTTTTATTTAATTGTATTTTACGACTGGACAATGCTACCCCGTCCCCCATCCCCCGCTAATTCACCAATAAAAGATCTTTCGCCATTTCACTCTCTTTGTGCTTTTGTTGTAAATGCCTTCCCCGGGTTGATTGATCACATTACATGTTCTTTACTTTCGTTTCTGTTACCATAAATGTTAAAATTGACTTGTTCAATGATCTTCCTACTTTTAGCCAATGCCATTCAATATCTTACACTTATTTGAATGTCTGATTTATTTCTTTATTTACAGAAGAGGCTAATAAAAAAGTCAAACAACAACAACAGCAAAAACAACAACAACAACAACAAATAGCTGCCCAGCAGCAGCAGCAACAACAACAGCAGCAACAACAGCAGCAGCAACAACAAAATAATGTTCCACAAAATCCTCCGACCGCCTCTGTCGAATCCGTGACATCCGTAGGTTTTTAAGTTTCTCATTATTTTGCATTATGAAAAATTCTTTGATTAAAAAAAAAAGATTTTTTTTTTTTTTTTTCATTAACTCGGTGGAATTTGTGCTGTGACAAAAATTTATAATATTCAGGAACATGAGTTTCCCGCACATTTAAACAAATTTTTTTACAGAATTCCGTCTTTTTTTTATTCGGCAAATTTCTACTTAAATAGATAGAGCCTTCTAGAGATGTGAGTCTCCACTTTTTAGTCGAAAGTTTTTTTTGGTTTTTTCCTCTGAAATCATGGAAGCCTTTATTCTTTTTTTTTTTTATATTCTTTTTTTAATTTCTTCTGTTTTTCTTTTCTTTTCTCTGCCTTATTTTGACTTTTCTTTATAACAGTTCTCTCTAAAAACTGAAAATAAGTTTACTGTGAGATTCAAAATAATTCATGAAGAGGGTAGGGGAGTTGGATGATTTTTATTTCAGTCAAGTTTTTTCCTCTCTGCAATTTTGATGTTCGTAAAACTGAAATTGTTTAGTAAAACGCAAAAAATAATTAAATCGAGCAGAATTTGATGATCAGGAAGTTGACAGGAAATCTGTTTTTCATTTATTTTCTAAAGTTGAGTCGCCACTGAATTTTTCCATCAGATTTGTTTGAGATTCTCATACTTTGAGCATCACAATCACACAAACATTTTTTAATTTTTTGTTAAAATGTTCAAGTTTTGCAGATCACTTGCTAATCACTATGCAAATAAATATTTTCCTTACAAACTAAACGCTCAAAAACATGGCAAGATACAGAATAATTAACACTTGATGACTTATAAATTAAAATAAGTATAATTTATATAAAACTATAAAAAATTAGAATGAAATTTTCTGACTCGTGTGTAAACAATTTGTAAATTTTTGTTCATTTTTTAACAAGCAAGGATATCCGGTGTTGCAGTTGGACACACCTGCCATACTTTAGATATTGAGCATTTTTTTTTTTTTTTTTACTATATGTCACTTCCATCTCAGGCAACAGCAAATTAATTTTCTTGTAAATTTTGTATTCAAATTTGTTTGCTGTTGTTTGAATGCCACAGATAAGTTTTTTTTTTGTTTTTTGTTTGTTTGTTTTTTTGTTTTTTTTAAATTTGCCATGGAGGAAATTTCTAGGGAATATTTACAGCACTTGATCAGATATGAACTCTGATTTATTAGCATTCATCCAGAATGGGTTGAGACAGCTCCTCTTATAGAACACACAGCATCCCAGATGAACGCAGACTACACACAGTGGTCCACAGCAGTCTAGATAGTTATGGGCAGTCAGTCATAGGACTAGTGGTGTATACTGTAGATCTGTGAACTGGGGATAGGTTCGATGTAACTATGTCCTCAGCTGGCCTCTCTGGTATCGTTATCAATTTTGGAGTCGTTCTGGAGCTATTGCTTCGTCGATGAATCCTGGAGAAAGGAGATGACGGTTTTTGCTGTTTAATCTCACTGTCCCATGTATACAACGTACAGATTACCTTTGTATAAATACGTTGTTATCAAATCGCTGTTAAAGGATTATTTTGCAAATGAAATATTTACTGTAAAGATAGATTTATTGAATAAAATGAATTTTATGCCTAATGTTTTCTCAGAAAACAAACAAATCTTACGTTGCAATTTGCACATTTGTATTTCCAACTTAAATCGGACCTGCTGCATCCACCATTAGTTTCTCACTCTTAAACACGGTCCAAAAAAAGTCTAAAATCTAATAGGTCTCTCAGTGTCGGCCAAGCTCCAATCTCTCATTCACCGCAGCAATGTTTCATTCTTGCCTGTTTTACAAGTACTTTAATGGAATATGCTTTGATGAATCTGTAACGCTTATAACCCTCATGACATCTATACTCCAGATTAACCCAACAGCAAAACCATAGCATTTCATTTGAGGTCCTTAAATGCAAAAAAGCCTTCTATTCTAATAGTTTCTTCCTTTTGGGCTGTTAGATTTTGGAATTCCCTCCGTTTTCTACTTTCATAACTGTACTAACCTGCAGAAATTTAAATGTAATGAGATCTCACTGCTTAGCTCGCCACAGTTTCCTGTTACGATAAAAAATAATAGCTGTTTACGTTCCAAGTGGTAATATGTTTTGTTTCGGGTGAAAAAGAGTTAAAAAAAAATTATTGTTAATGTCAAGTTATTGGCTTAAGACAATGTTATCGTGTGAAAACGTGTGTAAAAAAAATATTGTTAATGTCAAGTTATTGGCTTAAGACAATGTTATCGTGTGAAAACGTGTGTAAAAAAAATTATTGTTAATGTCAAGTTATTGGCTTAAGACAATGTTATCGTGTGAAAACGTGTGTAAAAAAAAAATTATTGTTAATGTCAAGTTATTGGCTTAAGACAATGTTATCGTGTGAAAACGTGTGTAAAAAAAATTATTGTTAATGTCAAGTTATTGGCTTAAGACAATGTTATCGTTTGAAAACGTGTGTAAAAAAAATTATTGTTAATGTCAAGTTATTGGCTTAAGACAATGTTATCGTGTGAAAACGTGTGTAAAAAAAATTATTGTTAATGTCAAGTTATTGGCTTAAGACAATGTTATCGTGTGAAAACGTGTGTAAAAAAAATTATTGTTAATGTCAAGTTATTGGCTTAAGACAATGTTATCGTTTGAAAACGTGTGTAAAAAAAATTATTGTTAATGTCAAGTTATTGGCTTAAGACAATGTTATCGTTTGAAAACGTGTGTAAAAAAAATTATTGTTAATGTCAAGTTATTGGCTTAAGACAATGTTATCGTTTGAAAACGTGTGTAAAAAAAATTATTGTTAATGTCAAGTTATTGGCTTAAGACAATGTTATCGTGTGAAAACGTGTGTAAAAAAAAATATTGTTAATGTCAAGTTATTGGCTTAAGACAATGTTATCGTGTGAAAACGTGTGTAAAAAAAATTATTGTTAATGTCAAGTTATTGGCTTAAGACAATGTTATCGTGTGAAAACGTGTGTAAAAAAAAATATTGTTAATGTCAAGTTATTGGCTTAAGACAATGTTATCGTGTGAAAACGTGTGTAAAAAAAATTATTGTTAATGTCAAGTTATTGGCTTAAGACAATGTTATCGTTTGAAAACGTGTGTAAAAAAAATTATTGTTAATGTCAAGTTATTGGCTTAAGACAATGTTATCGTGTGAAAACGTGTGTAAAAAAAATTATTGTTAATGTCAAGTTATTGGCTTAAGACAATGTTATCGTGTGAAAACGTGTGTAAAAAAAATTATAACAAAAACTTTTTTGGTTTATTGCACTAAAATAACGAGAATGACCGAGAAAAGGGAGATTCTTTTACATGAAATTTCATGCGTTAAATGTCATAAACTTTCTAACTTGTTATTCATCTTGATTTCACCTTTTTATTGTCTTTGGCCAATCCCATTCCTCATTAGCTCACATACAAAAGGCCAACATTCATATGATGATGATGATGATGACCATGATGATGATGACCATGTTGATGATGATGATGACCATGTTGATGATGATGATGATCATCAAACGATCCTTTGCCAGTCGTGATGTTCAGATCTTTTTTTCTGAGCATCACAGTTTTTAAATTTATTTTGTAACATTTTTTTTTCATGGTTTTGTTTTCATGGATTTCTTTTATTGGCTTATAATTTGGAAACCAAGTATTTACAAACTTATACATGTATAGAACATAATCCCAAACACACCGTATAAATGGGGAAATTTTTGTAATTCTTACTGCATTTTTTTGACAAACTTTCTACTTTTAAAAAAAATTAGAAAAATGTGTTATTGGCATTAGATTTGGTTTGATATCCATTTTATATGCTGGCATGTGTTGGATAGTTTTTAGAAATTGATTTGAAAACTAACTTATCTCTGGCCAGGTCTTTATCCCTCTTTTTCTCAAATCCATCTTTATCACTTCCTCCCATGTCTTGATTTTTCCCTGCCAACTGATCCTGTTCCCTCAACTGTTCTATATTTACTAACCCACTCTTTCAATGTGACTATACCAACAAAGTCTCCTGTTCTGTACACATCTTCTGATACTGTCTAGATATAATCTTCCTCATAGGCCATCTGATCAAAACCCATCTTTCAGACTTGCATTACACATTCATCGCATGATTCTCATATCATTTCTCTAATAATGTAACGCATGTCCTCAACCTTCACTATCTTGGTTTCCTTTTCATACGTATCACATATTCTTTCGTTTGTCAACAATGGTAATGTTTCGTTGGTTATTAATGGCAGCAGTTCTCTGAGTTTCATCCACTACAAACTTTTGTGATTATACTAGCACCATCTTCACCCTGTGTTCCAATGATACACGACTGGTATTAGTGTAATTGCAAGAGTTAGGAGTGGATGATGTAAGTTAGAAAGTCAAGAATGTTTGAAAAGGAAGCAAATCCGTATTTGTTTGAATATTTTTTTAATGATGCCCAACGAAATGAAAATCTTGACAATTTTCATCAGTTTCATTGCTGCAAATGTGTTCATCTGTTTTATTGTCAAAATAAATTTTTTTTTCAGTCGGCAACAAACACAACAAAGAAACAAGAAAAAGATAATGAAGAAAATAAAGGTAAAAAAATTTTTCATTTTGAAAAATAAAAAATCGTAAATCACAAAATATTGGTGATCATTAAAGATTGTGGCCACAGCAGATGACAAGAAAAATTTGGTATCGGTATTAGAATGGTTTTATGTTGTTTTTGTTAAATATTAATAAATCATTTCAAATTAAAATCCATTTACTATTATACATGTAAACTAAAAAAAAACTTGCTTGAAATATGCCAACATTATGTGAATATGTGAAATCGAAACAAGATGGTAACCAACTCGGCAAAAATAACCTTCTTAGCGACATGCAATATGGTTTTTGTTCTGCTAGATCTACTGCAGATGTGTTGTTATATCATAAAATTAGGGAATCTCTCGAGATGTTAGAGAACAGGTCACCTGTTGTAAGTAAGTAAGTAAAAATGAGATAGGATAGTCCGAAAATTCGAACCTGGGAAGCTACGCTTGGAATTAAGATTAAGTAGAATTCCGATCGAGAGTTTAAAATAAATAAACAGATGTTTGTTGAAAAAGGAATTTGATGATTCAATTCTGTTTATTGAAAAAGGAATTTGAAACGAAATAGGAAAATGTTAAACATATTTGAAAGTAGGTTAGGTTGAAAAAATAGGTTAGAGAACTCTTGTAGACGTGAGGAACAGTGCATGTTTAGACACGTGAGGCATGTCAGGCCACGGGATCAATATGCATGTTGTTGGCATGCAATGACGTCATGGAAGAGATGAGTTGTCAATATAGTTAGAGCTTTAGTGAGAGAAACAGTCAGAGAGAGAAGTCAGTGCCGAGTCAGGGGTCTGACAGACAGAGCTGACATCCACCTTGGAAGCAAAGATTAGAAGAAGGAAATCATGTTAGACTTTGAATTCCTTGATGCGAAATCATTGACCGGTCAAGAAATAAAGGTTGTCATCATTATTTTGTAACAGATGTCTTCGTGTTGTGTCGTTCAACAAACAAAGGTATTTATAAGAACTTGTGTTCCACTCATCTGTAAAAAGAACTTTGTGTATGCATGCATATATGTGTCTTCATCATCTTAAGAATGTGTCTCCCTCTCGGTATTAAGACATAACGAATGTCCCCTCCTTTGATAAAAGAACTGATAACCATCATCTCAAAAATATATGTGTTGCGGAAAAGTTAAAGAAAGATAATGTTTATAGAAACACTCCCAGAACTGTCAATCTCTCTTCTATCTATCTATTCCCCTCTCATTGTGAATTACATGTTCCCGTCTCCCCTTTAAAATGTACTCTGTCTCTATCTCACTAATTTGAACAACAACAAATATATACGTCATCCCTTCTAATATAACCCCTATGCAACAAGAGAGGCTTTGTTTCTGGGGCAATTGCTCAATATATCAAAAGCCTTTGATAGGGTATGGCATAAAGGTCTACTCCACAGGATCTCCAGCTATGGTATAGCTGGAAAAGTCTTATTAAATTATTTCTCTCCGATAAGTTCATAAGGATAGTGGTTGACGGACAGAAATCAGAAGCACACAGAATTAATGTTGGCGTCTCTCTGGGGTCCATCCTGGGCCCAACTTTCTTCCTTGTCTACATCAATGATCTCCCAAATCACATCCTAAGATCATTTGTAGACATTTATGCTGACGACACTACTATCTATGGTAACATTCAAAGGCCGTAAATGAGCAAGTTCTCTCCGATTCTCTCCTTTGATCTTGAGCATGTGGTACAATGGGGGAAAGCGGTGGCTGGTTACTTTTAATGCATCTAAAACCAAACTTCTATCTTTTCATCATCAAGGATCTCCCTATCTGGCATCAATTGAAATGAAATGAATGGCTCTCGTCTTGAGAGGACTCCATGTTTTGACAAGCTACTCGTTTTGACTCCTGATCTGAAATGGAACACGTACATTAAATACTTTGGCAAGGTTGCTGGAAAAATGGTTAGATCATTCTACCGGTCCAGTAGATATCTCGCTACCAATGCAATTCTCTACCTGTATAAGAGCCAAGTATGTTGGATATTAGACCCGACAACAGCCTTGCTAAATCTTGCTAAAAAATAGTTGATATCAAAAATTATTGTTTAGAGAAATAAAACTGGTTACTGGAATATAAAAATAAGTTTTAGCTAAAATGTTTACAAAAATTAACTTTGCTAAATATAAACAAAATATTGTAGACTGCATACGTGACCGTTATGTTACGTTTCATTGGATCACTTATGTTACTGGAATTCACAAATGAAACGTGCCCTTTTGTGGATGATGTACCGGAACTGACAGGTCAAAAGATTATAGTGGAGTCGAGGAGTTATCGGCAAACCGTGCAGATGTGCATTGGTACGAACTCTGAAAGCCTGGAAGTGAGACGAGACGAAGACATATAGACACGTATGGCGGGCTCCTGGAGAACCCGAGATAAATCTGAAAAAATTTATATGTAGAATATATAAATTGCTGTCTTGTGGTTCAGAATCGGTATATAAAGAAAAGTTTCAGGTATGTCTCATTGGTCTATTGTGTTCGTACATACAACACCATCGCAACAGATTGAAGACAGAGGATTTCTGGACAGAAATGTATGAGACTTCTTCCATACCCACCCCCACCAGCTACGTAATATAAACGTTTTTGATAAGCCGCTATCCAACAATACACTTTTTGGTACTGCAACATAACAGTACATCCTAGGATGGAGTACTCTTGCCACATCTGAGCAGGAGCTGCTAAAAGAACTTATCTTGCCTTGACTGAGTTCAAAACAAACTTTGTAGCCTAGTAGAGGATGCCCTTTTCTCTTTCGTGCAGAAGAGACGTTGTGAACCTGTCCCTGCTCTATCATTATTTTCATGGCAAGTGCTTGCCTGAGCTCCAATCTATGCCCTCCCTCTCACCAAACTGTCACGAAACACTCTTCTAGCTGAAACCACTATCAATAATTTCCCTCACTCTTTATCTGTGCTTAAACCTAAACGTGGATTCCATGAACAAAGCTTTCTTAGAACGGCACACCTGTGGAACTCTCTTCAATTTACCTGCTTTCCAGCTGACTACAATTTGGTCGTCTTCAAGTCTAATGTGAACAAGTTCTTGAACTATCTCCTTAGGTGATCCAATTGACCAAATTTCCACAACTAACGATTAATACGATATTGTCCCATTGACTACTGTATACTCATTAACCTTTATCTTTGAGTGCCTTTTGTAAAAATTGATCTGATGTTGTGATTTCGTTTATTCACTATAATTTTGACACATTTCAATTGTATTTTTCTCAATTTAACATGCATAATATTAACTTGATTTTAAATCAAAATGATTTGTCATTTAATAATATATTCTGTTGGTGCAAAAATAATGTAATTTTTTGACGTTCAACTTCAAAAGACTATAACTACTTCCTTAATAAACTTTATTAATCGAAATAAGAACCATTAGAATCGACACAGTTTTGCCAACAAGAAACAAGTTTATTTATTCCATTAGCTTAGAAATCTAGAACAAGTCCATGGGGATAGCATGCTCTTGTTCTGTCTGCCATGATTGGGTAGAAAGTCCTAATTAATTTACTGTTTCCCAGTTTAACCTCTAGAACGTCTGAATTTTACCAAGTACTTTATCCACTACACCACTCATCCTTGTGAACTGCAAAAATCCATGGCTTAGTGGATAAAGTACTTAGTAAATTCAGTTGTAAATAACACATTTTTCTTTATTTTTGTTTTTTAATATTGGGGGCATTCTGGGCAAAAACCATATTTTCTTTCCATGTAAGTTTATTTTTTTACGTGCAGTGATTTGTCTTTTTATTCGATGCAAAACTATTTGTGATTTACAGTTTTTCTTGCTTTTGAATTGAACGCAAAATTTCATGGCAAGCCGATGTGCAGCATGCTCGTGCTTACGAGTGACATAGAAACCGAAAGTTCTTGTGACATCAAATCTTTTTCATAGTGATGGGACGATTTCAATACAGTTACCAATTCCAATTTAAATTCCTGATTCCAATGCAATTACTGATACCGATTATTTCTAAATCTCTAAATATTCAACTATCTTATTTTTTCCTCTGGATTACAGTAAAAACACGTTAAATGTGTTTTTATATTTTCTAATTTGTTGGGGAGGGGTGGTCTATAGATTTTAGTTTTACTGGTAGATTACTGTACACACAATAACTCTTATCCCTGAGTGGCTTCTGGGCCTTGATAAGTGGTGACCACCATGTAAAAAAAAAAAAAAAAATAGATTAAAATCAATATCATTTCATTATTACTACCAGCAGTGGAAGATTTTGTCTGAAACAAAATCAAATAAAAAATGATAAAGGAATAGTTTTTGGCATCGGAAAATAGGCACAAATTTTTCCGATATCGATTTCGATACCCCCGTAAGTTCCGATTTTTCTGATTCTTATTACTTGTCCCGACACTACTTTTTCATAACCTCATTCTATTTTTAGTCGAGTGAAGGTGTGAAATAAAGTTGATAAAAAAAAATTATTAAAAAAATTTTTTCATTTTAATTCACTTGTGACCAAAAAAATTTTTCATTTTAATTCACTTGTGACCAAAAATATTTTTCATTTTAATTCACTTGTGACCAAAAATATTTTTCATTTTAATTCACTTGTGACCAAAAAAATTTATTTTCTACAAACCTTTTTTTTTTTTTTTCAGCCTTGAAAAGATTTTCTCAGTTTATCGATCCTGAAGCGTTGAAAGAATATCTTCGTCTTCAAGCAAAACTCAAAGAAGTAGAAGCTCACCTTGATGCCTTTTTAAATAATGTACAGGTAAGACAAAAATGTAACTTTGTGTTTTATATGCAAATGGCAGGGTACCTGGTGTTGCCTAGAGTTATAAACAAAATAGATAAAAAATGGTTTTAATGTTTCTTTAAAATTTTTTTCTCTTTGCTACAATATGTGTTTGATATGTACATTAGTTTTTGTGTTTCCACGTTAAATCACCTTAAAACAAACAAACCCTAATTTCTACATCACCATAGCTACTTTGATTTCTGGGAGATGAGTGTATATGTTAGGAAACTGTCTCGGACATCCTTGGGGCAAGTTACCCCTCCCCCCCTGGTGACACTCTGAAAACTTCCTACATTTTTATGAGCACCCAAACTTTCTCTACCCAAATTGTTCTTAGTATGATACATAACTGCATCTAATGGTTGTTAATGTTAAGTGTCAAACTTCTACAATTCATGAAGATTGTTCCTTAGGATGGTCTGCATGAAGTTCTCCTCATTGATCGCATCAATTCATTAACCAGCATGGTTGCAGATTTTTTCCAACGACATCAAGAACAGCAAATTTTTTCCAACAACATCAAGAACAGCAAATTTTTTCCAACAACATCAAGAACAACAAATATTTTCCAACAACATAAATAACAAATATTTTCCAACAACATAAATAACAAATATTTTCCAACAACATCAATAACAACAAATATTTTCCATCAACATCAATAACAACAAATATTTTCCATCAACATCAATAACAAATATTTTCCAACAACATCAATAACAAATATTTTCCAACAACATCAATAACAACAAATATTTTCCAACAACATCAATAACAAATATTTTCCAACAACATCAATAACAACAAATATTTTCCAACAACATCAATAACAACAAATATTTTCCAACAACATCAATAACAACAAATATTTTCCATCAACATCAATAACAACAAATATTTTCCATCAACATCAATAACAACAAATATTTTCCAACGACATCAATAACAACAAATATTTTCCAACAACATCAATAACAACAAATATTTTCCAACGACATCAATAACAACAAATATTTTCAAACAACATCAATAACAACAAATATTTTCCATCAACATCAATAACAACAAATATTTTCCAACGACATCAATAACAACAAATATTTTCCAACGACATCAATAACAACAAATATTTTCCGACGACATCAATAACAACAAATATTTTCCGACGACATCAATAACAACAAATATTTTCCAACTACATCAATAACAACAAATATTTTCCATCAACATCAATAACAACAAATATTTTCCAACTACATCAATAACAACAAATATTTTCCATCAACATCAATAACAACAAATATTTTCCAACGACATCAATAACAACAAATATTTTCCGACGACATCAATAACAACAAATATTTTCCGACGACATCAATAACAACAAATATTTTCCATCAACATCAATAACAACAAATATTTTCCAACGACATCAATAACAACAAATATTTTCCAACTACATCAATAACAACAAATATTTTCCATCAACATCAATAACAACAAATATTTTCCAACTACATCAATAACAACAAATAGTTTCCATCAACATCAATAACAACAAAGATTTTCCATCAACATCAATAACAACAAATATTTTCCGACGACATCAATAACAACAAATATTTTCCAACGACATCAATAACAACAAATATTTTCCAACTACATCAATAACAACAAATATTTTCCATCAACATCAATAACAACAAATATTTTCCAACTACATCAATAACAACAAATATTTTCCATCAACATCAATAACAACAAATATTTTCCAACGACATCAATAACAACAAATATTTTCCAACGATATCAATAACAACAAATATTTTCCAACAACATCAATAACAACAAATATTTTCCGACGACATCAATAACAACAAATATTTTCCAACAACATCAATAACAACAAATATTTTCCGACGACATCAATAACAACAAATATTTTCCGACGACATCAATAACAACAAATATTTTCCGACGACATCAATAACAACAAATATTTTCCAACTACATCAATAACAACAAATATTTTCCAACAACATCAATAACAACAAATATTTTCCGACGACATCAATAACAACAAATATTTTCCGACGACATCAATAACAACAAATATTTTCCAACTACATCAATAACAACAAATATTTTCCAACAACATCAATAACAACAAATATTTTCCGACGACATCAATAACAACAAATATTTTCCGACGACATCAATAACAACAAATATTTTCCAACAACATCAATAACAACAAATATTTTCCGACGACATCAATAACAACAAATATTTTCCAACTACATCAATAACAACAAATATTTTCCAACAACATCAATAACAACAAATATTTTCCGACGACATCAATAACAACAAATATTTTCCGACGACATCAATAACAACAAATATTTTCCAACTACATCAATAACAACAAATATTTTCCAACAACATCAATAACAACAAATATTTTCCGACGACATCAATAACAACAAATATTTTCCGACGACATCAATAACAACAAATATTTTCCGACGACATCAATAACAACAAATATTTTCCAACAACATCAATAACAACAAATATTTTCCAACAACATCAATAACAACAAATATTTTCCAACAACATCAATAACAACAAATATTTTCCGACAACATCAATAACAAGAAATATTTTCCGACAACATCAATAACAACAATGCTCGACGGTCGCATCAAAGTAATAGTGCAGAAGCAAAATTGTAAATCTCACTTCATTCGTTTGTATTTCATATCTTTGCTTGCCACATGCGGAGGTAGGGACGACCAAAGGATGACTGATTCTGATGCTAATTCTGGAATATTGACGAGAGCATTGTTTGATAATTTTAAAATTACCATGTTATCTCTCCATTACCACGGAAAATTGTGTGTGTTTGTTAAACCATATTTAAAATATTAGGAATTTGATGTAATTTTATGCATCAAATTCTTAATATTTAAATGAAAATATTGTGGAAATGATTAGATTAAGCATTAAATAACCTAAAATGGTTTGGTACAAAAAAAAAAAAAAAAAAAAAAGCATAAATCAAACAAAACACTAAACATAAATCAAGTGAACATATCAAGAATTTTATTTCCAATTTATTCATTTTTTTTTTTTTTTTATGACCCTCTTTACTTTGAAATGTTACTAGCAGGCTGCCCAGCTTTGCCCGATCGTAAAATACGCTTAAATATGATATTTTGATTAATGCAGTTTTCGTATTTATTATTATATTATATTAGATCCAATATATAGTAATGATTTAAAAAGTTAAAAAAAAGAAAATGACTTGTGCACCACCACCGAGAATTGAAACCTAAATATTTAGCTTACGATTTACTTTTTCCTTTGAGGTTAATGCATGAACTAAGAAGACATTTGTTGCAAGGCTAAAAATTAAAACATGAACTAATAGCTATTACGTTACGCATGCATATTCGTAATGCCGTCATTCGACCTTCACCTGGTAAATTTAATTTTTTTAAAGTTTCACACTTTTGTACCAATTTTCCCCGGCTTAAACCCAAATATAAAGTTTTGCATAGGTTTGAATACCCTATATATTAAGTTTCATGTCTGTAGACCAAAAAATAAGAGGAGTTTGGTAGGCAACATTTTTTAAATATATATATATATATATATATATATATATATATATATATGCATGCATAAATATATATAGAAAGAGGTTTGTGTTTACAATAACGTTTTTACACAAATATTACGCAAGTATAAATCATGTATAATATCTGCATGAATATAATTACACGTATTAGTTAACTAAAGATGATCATCCCATAAGAAAACCGAAAAAACTGATAGGGAATTAATTGAAATGAATGTTTAAAAGAATATGCAAATTAGATCTTTTGCAGATAAATGCAATTCCATGAGCCATATATAACAAGATTGTATTTTCTTTTTAAATAAATAGAAAAAAGGATTTTTAATATGAATAACAATACACACAAAAAACTCAAATTTATTCGAGTATAGATTTTCTGTGTTAAACATGCAGATTGAACGGATGTAACTCTATCAGCTGCTCAGTCTGTTTTTTTTTTGTTTTTTTTTTTTTTATTACATTTTCACCCCAAACAAGGCAAATTGCCACTTTGGTGTAGGGGGCTACTATCAGGGGCAACAACTACTGGGGTACTATGTAGGGATTTGGGCAGCAAGGTGTCGGTTCACGTTACACTTGAACTTCTGCACGTCAGTACTGTTGGGGAAGCAGGGACCTGGAATGGAATTCCAGAGTCTTGCGGTTCTGGGGAAGAAACTATTGGAGTAAAAAGATCTTTTACATCTAGGGACCTCTACAGTGTGGGGGTGGGATCTAGTAGCCTGTCGGGTTTGTCGAGGGTGCTCGCGTCGTGGGGGCACAAGTGATTGCAGTTCATCAGAGCATTCACCACTAAAATACTTGTAGAACAGGCAGAGGGATGCAACATTTCGTCGATGGGACAGAGGCTGAAGCTTAGATGCCAGTTCAGGGCCTATCAGATTTGCGACTCTCTTTTGAACCTTGTCAAGGAGCGAGAGACTAGTAGCAGATGCACCAGCCCAGATGTGGCAGCAATACTCCATACATGGGCGAATGGTGGCCTTATAGAGGTACAGGATACTTTCGGGTGTTAGTAGTTTTCTAGCACGGTAGAGAGAGCCTACCTTTCTTGCAGCGGCCCTGGCAATGCCTTCAATGTAATTGTTCCAACTCATGTTTCCTGTGAACGTTAGGCCAAGGAGTTTGAAAGATGGACTCTCAGATAAAGAGTCGTTGGCCATTGCTATTGGTGGTAGAGAGGGTTTCTTGTAATTATTGAATGAAACTAGTTTAGTCTTGGCAGCATTGAACGCGACCAACCACTTTTGTCCCCATTCCACTACAGATTGGAGGTCTTCCTCTAGTGTTTCTGCCATTTCTTTAGAAATGTGTTCATTCGTCTTCCTGTCGTGTCTGCCATATAGTGTAGTGTCATCAGCATATATACCCATCTCAGAGGCAATGTTGTCGGGGAGGTCATTTATGAATATCAGGAACAATAGAGGTCCAAGGATAGAACCCTGGGGCACTCCCGCATTTATATCATATTGTTTAGATGTGCGACCGTCGAGGACTACCTGGATTTTTCTCTTATCTAAGAAGGATTTAATTATGTTAAGTATTCTACCAGTGATACCGTAAGATCTAATCTTCCTGAGGAGACCCTCATGCCATACCCTGTCAAAAGCCTTAGATATATCTAGAGCTACCGCTCTGCCTTCCCCCGCTTTGTCCAGTGATTGGTATATACGTTCAGAGATCACGGTGAGGATGTCTGCTGTGGAACGGGCTTGTCTAAATCCATATTGTTTGTCAGTCAGTAGTTTAGCATCTGTAAGATGATGGACTAGAGCATGGTTAATTATGGTCTCAAATATTTTGGCAAAAAGTGGGAGGAGGCTAATGGGGCGATAATTTGATGGGTCTGTCCTTTCGCCAGAATTCTTGAATACTGGTACAACAGAAGCAGTTTTCCAACAGCCCGGAAAGCAAGCTTCATTAAGACATTTGTTGTAGAGTTTGGAGAGAACTGGAGCTACTTCGGCTGAGCACTTTTTTAATAGCACAGCTGGGATAAGATCGGGTCCACATGCTTTTGAGGTGTCAAGGTTTTTTATGATAGCATGCACCTGAGCAGGGGTGGTTTTCAGATCGTCTAGTGTGGCGTCTGTCCGCATAGGAAAGTCAGGTAGGGGGTGGTTGGAAGGGTCCAGTGTGGAGTTTGAGGCAAACCGACTGGCAAGCATGTTAGCCTTGTCGGTTGCTGAGGAGACAACCTCGTGATTGTTGGTTAGTGGGGGATCTGCCATTTTTTGTGCAATTCTGTAAAAGGCTGCTCATTTGTTGATCAATCTGTTGCACTTAAGTTTGACATGATATTTTCACTATTAAACATTGATTGGATGCAACTTTATAAGATTTTATGTTAATCGCATTCGGTTTATCATTTGTTTTATAATGTGTCGACATGTGTCGGACGGTTTTTAAAAAATTGACTTATAAACTAACCTATCTCCGGCCAGGTCTTTTCTTAAGTCCATCTTTATCACTTCCTCTCATGTTTTCTTTTGCTTTTTTCTGCTAATTAACCTGCTACCTCAACTGGTCTACATCTGCAAACAAAAACACTTTCAGCCATTCTTTCAACCAAACCATCAAAGTCTCCTGTTCTGCGTACATCTCTCAATATTGTTCAAATTTAACCACCCTCTGAGTCCATCAAAATTAAATCTGTCTTTAAGACTCGCATTACACATCGATGGCATCATTCTGATATAATTTCTCACCATGCAACGCATATACTCAACTCTTGGTCTATCATACTTTTTATATTCTGTAAAGATTTTCTCTGCATTTGTAAAATCCAAATTTGTTATACATGTACAAGAAAAAAAAAATATCTATAAATAAACAATGCTAAAATGAATTTTTTTTTCTTTTTCAGTTGAAGGAATATCGGTTCAAGATCAGAAAGGCGGCAAATATCTTAATTAACGCAATCTCTCCTCTAAGTGGATCTCATTTAAAAGATAAACTCAACAAATTGACGTTACTTCTTCAGGGACAAAACATTGAAGTATCAAATAAATATATTTCGGCTAAAGATCAACCAGAAGGCATCATGTTTGCTAAATACCTCATTGCAAAAATGTTGGTCGTAAGTATTGAATGTTTTGATTTTTTTTATTAATTTTATTTGCTAGAAAAAAATGCAACATGTTTGGTTACAAATTAAAATTTTATGAAATTGTTAGAATCAAAATAAAGTGAGTTTGTAAAGCCAATTAAATATGAAAAAGGATTTGAATTATTTAGATTATTGTTCTCATTTGGAGTGTTGCTTTTACAATGTTTCAGCCAATGTAACCCCCGTCCTTCTTCTGGGAAATCTTGTTGAACTTAGGAATTTGCACGGCATTTCAAATGGAACTGTTTAATCTACATGGGTAGCATACTCTCATTCTGTCTCTCCTGACCAGGTAGCAGTCTTATGTAATTTGCAATTGTGTTGTTTGTGTCATCTGCAACTGACGATTGAACCTTCAACCTCCAGAAGAGTGTTATTTAGAACTAAATTTTACTTACTACTTTATCCGTTACGCCACTGGTCCTTGCAGAAAAAATAAAAACTAAATACAAAATTAGCACAATTTTACTCGCTGTATCACTTTTTTTCTCTTTTCCTCTCCAACCACAGAATAAATAGTATTAAAGCTTGTGGTGATATTTCCTTTTGTTTATAATGAATTATTTTAACTTTTTCTTTTATTTCTTTGTTACCTTCAATTGTTAATAGAGCAAAAAAGTAATATTAACGCGAATGATGTACAAAAATAATAGATCAATCCACACACAATAAGAGACAATAAGAGCAATGTAAGAAATGGTTGCATAGATACGTTAATTGCAAACTACAGCTAATTAGAATGGATGTTTTTAAACATAACTTCATCCCAAAATGAAACAATATTTTAAGAATTGGAATGTGTTTTTCTTCCTTCTTTTAATAAAATACTTTTGAATCTTAACATGTTCTAAAAAAACAGTTTTATTTGTTTATTCAAAGTTTTTAAATTTCTAATGATGCTTTAATACCAATTTTCATAAGAATATTTCAGTATGCATATTTTTCATTAAAATGCATGGAAAAAAAGATTGGTTAACTTTTATATAATAATAATTTGATATTATAAAAAAAAAATTCCAAACAAAAAGATGAAATTTCAGTCTGGGAATCAGAGAAGAAACACTAACATTTATGCTCGAGTAGATTGATGATTAACAAGTGAAGCATGTATGGTCCCCCGTGAGTGTACATTGAACGAGACATAAAAGATGAAATAGTTCAGCATTTCCTCTCCCCCCTCCCATTTAGCCCCCAAATCCCCAAGGGACGTCAAATCCTGGTGAAAATGAACAAATAGTGCAGTTTTAGGTCTAAATATATGTAAATTTGAGTTCTGCACCATGCAAAAAAAGAAATGACTAAGTCCATCATCACCCCCCCCCCACATTTAGCCCCAAAAGTCCCCAACGTCTTAACATATTTAAATTTGAGTTCAGCACCATGCAAAACTGCTAAATAGCCATACACAGAAAATTTTGGACAAATATGGTAAAATAATCCCAAAAATGGAGTGTTTTTATTAGCCCTAAAAGAGCCCCTGGGGCACACCTAAGAGTTATCGCAAAGTATAGACAAACAAAATTATATAGAAATCAGTTAGTTACAACTTTTCAGAAAGTTTTATAAAAATCCAAGGCATCAATTTTTTTAAATAAGCAGAAAAGTGTAAATTTTAGCCATTTTAACCCGAAAGGCACCCCTAGGGGGTGCAACCGGAGTTTTTTTTCGGAAAATCCATTCTGTTACTTTTTTACTCATATCATGTTTAATGTTTGTGCAAAATTTCAAAAGATTCTGAGGTGTAGTTATTGAAAAAAGTGCGTACAGCCAGACAGACAAAGGTGAATTTACAGGTCCACCCTCCTTTTGTCGGGGGGACCAAAAATGCAAATTATTTAATAAATATAAATTGATATATTATTAAATTTCAATAACTACACTTTGAGTTTCGCATAGGTATGTTGATTTGGTTCTAAAGAAATTGATCCACTTTGATTTAACTAAATTGAGTAAATCTATTTGAACGTTATTTTGTTATTTCTAAAGCTGGGAACCCATATTAACCTGAATGTATTCTGATTGTGATTTACTGCACAGACCAGAAATAGCTCAGCCATCACCAAACATTTCAGTAGTACTACCATTAGATGAAATAATGTTTTCCCTGACTTAAGTTTGGGTTAATTGCCCCAACGTCTCATTGTTAAGGATTGGTTTAATAATTTTCAAATCAGTAAGTAAATCAACTTATTTAAATTAATTTATTTAAAAAAAAAAAAAAAAATTTATTTTGCTAAAAATCTTTTGGAGCCGAACCCCAGTAAAAAGTGTGCGTTTTTGTTTGCATTTGTTGAAATTTTTGATTCTTTCTATGAAACTGTTTTTCTTTTTGTGTAGAATGCAATTAGTTTTTCAGGAAACTGAACATCTATTGTCACAATGGTTAAATTGATGTCGGTTTTATCATTGTCTGTTTTTAGTGTCATTTACATTTTTACTTTGCAACTTTCAAATTTTGAACTGCTTTGGCCATTTTCATTTTGTTTCATACATTCAGGCCGATGTGGGTCCCCAGCCAATTGAATTACTTTTTTGTTTTTTTCTAATTTTTGTGTTGTAGTATATTAGGTAGTTTGTTCGTTTGTGATATAAAATTTCTGTTCGTATTCAATTTTGAAATGCACAACGAAGCAATTAAAACATGC
This sequence comes from Euprymna scolopes, assembly GCF_053919585.1. Classification (NCBI taxonomy): domain Eukaryota; kingdom Metazoa; phylum Mollusca; class Cephalopoda; order Sepiida; family Sepiolidae; genus Euprymna; species Euprymna scolopes. Next base: position 114,429,864 of record NC_136510.1, read on the forward strand.
AATTGTGCATCTGGTGGTTAAACCTTCTTCAAATGTAAATTTTTGAACTCTGGAATCAATATGAAATTTCAAACTGAAGCATTTATTTAGTTCATGAAAGTAGTTGGTACTCAACCACAACCGGTAGAAGTGTGGGGTAAATTTTATTTTTAGTATTGAATCTTCGACGTCACAAGATTTTCACTTCAAATTGATTTTTACTCAGTGTGTTTATTTGTTGCACAACGTGTTTATTGGTTTAAACATGAGAAAAACATCCGAGATGAGAATAATTGTTCAAATGATCCAAATTATAATTTCCTCATCTCAAAAATTCCAAAAATAATTTTTTTAATTTGCTTTTTTGGTTTTCAGAAAAAAGGAGCCGAGCAAGTTTCTTCCAGTCATGAATCTGCATATGCAATCGCCACAGTTGTTGTTGGATTGTGGGTAAACTTTCCTGATTTAGGCGACTTATTATTGGCCAATTTTCATCTCGCTTGTCCTTACATTGTGCCATATTACATTCCACAGGAAGATGATCAAAGCACAGAAGAACATCAAAAGTAAGAACAAACAATTATTTTTCATATGAAATAGATCATACCAATCAATCTTGTTTATAGCGTGAGATTAAATTATCGTGAAAATCCCTGCAATTTCAACGTGTGATTTCTTGCGTTTTTTTTAATGATGTTTCGACGTAAACGAATTTGATCTTTTCTTTTTATATATTCTTTCACTCCTTCATGGTTTTTTAATTTCTTTTTTTAATTTCTTTTTTTTTAATTTAAAAAAAAAATTTTTTTTAATTCTTTTTTTAATTTCTTTTTTTTAATTTCTTTTTTTAATTTCTTTTTAATTTCTTTTTTTTTAATTTAAAAAAAAAATTTTTTAATTTATTTTTTTTAATTTTTAAAACAAATTTTTTTAATTCTTTTTTTAAATTTTTTTTAAATTTCTTTATTTAATTCCTTTTTTAATTTCTTTTTTCTTTTTTTTATTTATTTTTTTTTAATTTCTTTTTTTCAGGTTATTTTATTTTGGTGATAGGCGATTAATGTTGATGTTTTCAACTTTGGTGTGTGAAATATTGTGTATCTTGTTGCATATAAAGATTTTCTTTTTAAAGAAAAAATGCCATTCATCAATATGGTGCATCTATATATATAAAGGACGAAATGGGCACACGCGTTTGTGTATGTCCGCAAAAGGCTTTTTGTGTCGGGGTTCTCATGTCAGTTAGATTCCGGGGGAAGTTTTCTTATACTTTCTAGATTGTAATATCTCACATTTGCAAATGGACATCATCTCTTTTTTTTTTTTTTCTTTCCCACAGAAGAGACATTGCAAACCTATCTCTGCTTTATCGTTATTTTCATGGCAGTTGCTCATCTGAGCTCCAATCTATGGTCCTCCCCTCACCAAACTTTCATGAAAAACACTTGTCTAGCTGAAACCACTATTGATAATTTCACCCACTCTTTATCTGTGCCTAAACCTAAATGTAGATTCCATGAGCAAAGCTTCTTTCTTAGAACTGCACGCCTGTGGAACTCTCTTCCGTTTTCCTGCTTTCCAGCTTACTACAATTTGGTCATCTTCAATCTACCATAAATTCTTGATAAGCTGTCCCCTGAAGTAATCCAATTTGCCAAATTTCCACGATGACTATGATATTGCCCCATTAACTTCTGTATACTCATTAACCCCCTATCCTCGAGTGGCCTTCAGGTCTTGATAAGTGGTGACTCCTATGTAAAACAAAAAAAAAAAATAGGAAAAAGCTAAAGGGCTATAGTAGCATGGATTGCTTCTTATTGATTAAAGCCGTTTTTTTTTTTTTTTTTTTCGGATAAGATTGTAATTCCGGAACAATCTTGGACTAATCCAATTGCCAAATTCCATTTGATTCAGGAACTGAATAACTTTCAGATTACACAGTAATCCCACTCAGACAGAATTTTCATTAATCCTGTGTGACATCACAACCAAAACAAAAACAGCTGTCCAGATAGAATTTGCAGTGATCTGATGGACCAAAATATCTTGATGAAGTAGAAGCATTACAGTACAGTACAAAACTAGTTTTTTTGGTTTTTGTACAGGATGATCATCTTTAGTAAACTATTACGTGTAATTTATGCAGATATTCTACATGATGTATACTTGCGTAATATTTGTGTAAAAACCTTATAGTAAACACGAACCTCTTTCTATATATATTTTATGTATGTATATATATATTTGTTTAAAAAAATTTGCCTACCAAACTCTTGTCAGTTTTTGGTCTACAGGCATGAAACTTAATATATAGAGTATTCAGACCCATGTGAAACTTTATATTTGGGTTTTAGCCGGTGAAAATTAAAAAAAAATGGAATTTGCCAGGTGACGGTGGAATGACGGCATTACAAATATGCATGTGTAATGTAATAGCTATTGGTTCATGTTTTAATTTTTAGCCTTGCAGCAAACATG